>NC_012873.2:36142768-36265341 GCF_000003195.3 Sorghum bicolor
ATGGAGTGTCGTAGAATCAGCCCGTAGAGAGCACTAGGTCCTTGCTCGGACCAAGGGGGAGCAAGACCCTTGCGCGGGTGCTCCAACGAGGACTAGTGGAGAGTGGCGACTCTTCGATACCTCGGCAAAAGATCGCCGAGCACTTTCTTCCACTACTCCTTTACATTCTAGCATCTACTTTGTGCTTTTACCTTCTTAGAATTGCCTTGCTAGAATAGGATTGGAACTAGGTGGCAAAACTTTTATCCGGTAGCTCTCTAGGTCACATTGGGCACAATGGGTTGAATTGGAGCTTATAGGTTGCTTAAATTTTTAGAGAAGCCCAATTCACCCCCCTCTTGGGCATCTTGATCCTTTCAATTGGTATCGGAGCCTAGTGCTCTTTATTTAGGCTTCACCGCCTAGAGAAAGATGTCTAACAGGGATGGACCGCCACCCATGTTCGATGGGGATGACTTACCGTATTGGAAAATACGAATGGAGTCATACCTTGAGGCATGCGATATAAAGTGCCTAAATGCCGCGACCGAAGGGTTTACCCCTCCGGCAAAAGACACCGCTCTTACTCCACAAGAGCAAGAAAACGAGAAGTGGAATGCGAAGACCAAAAACCACATCTTTAGAGGCCTTTGCAAAGAGGTGTTCAACCGCGTTCGGAGCCACAAAACTGCCAATGCCCTTTGGAAGGAACTTTGTGCGCTCCATGAGGGATCAAAGAGTGAACACGAGTAACGCTATCACTTAGTGATGAACAAGCTTAATACATTTGTGATGCTTCCCAAAGAAAATGCTAATGAAATGTATTCTCGCTTGAATGTCATTGTAGATGAGCTAAATGGACTTGGGCTCACTCAAATGAGTGCGGCGGATGTAGCAAGGAAGATACTATGTGTGCTTCCCATTGAGAAATATGGACACATAGTAACAGTGCTTGATCAAGGCGATCTTTCCACCGCTACACCAACCGCCATATTGGGGAAGATCAATGCTCATGAGATGTACATGCACATGAATCCCCAAGATGGCTCCTCATCGGCCAAGAAGGAAAAGAAGGACTTGGCCCTCAAAGCTTCTCACAAGGGCAAGGCCAAGAAGATTGAAGTTGAGTCATCAACTTCAAGTGATGATGATGCATCTATTGCTCTTTTGCTGAGAAGAACAACAAAAATGTTGAAGAAGCTCAACAAGAATGGAGTCAACTTTGACTCCAAGAAGAAGAAGTTCTTCACAAGTAGCAAGAGAGAGCCCATCTCCGAGATGGATTGCTACAATTGTGGTGAGCTTGGCCATCTTGCTCACCAATGTCCAAAGCCCAAGAAGGACAAATACAAGAAGAAGAACAAAGAGCAAGATGATTCAAGTGATGATGACAAGAATGACAAGAAGGAATACAAGAAGAAAGGTGGCAAGAAGAAGGAGCACTACAAGAAGAAGAATGGCAAGGCTTACATTGTTGGTGATTGGCTCACCGACATTGAGAGCTCAAGTGGTGACTCCTCCGGCAATGAGAGTGATGATGAGAAGGTTGCCGCCATTGCCATCGATGCTTCATCACCATCATCTTCACCACCATCTACATCCTCTACACACCTATGCCTCATGGCTAAGGGTGACCGGAAGGTACAAAGTGAGGATGAGAGTAGTGAAAGTGATAGTGAATACGAATCACCTTCTTATGATGAACTTGTAAAATTGCTTAACAAGTACACAAAAGTCATAAGAAAGTCTAGAAGTGAAAATGAAAAGCTTGAACTTGAAAATGAAACACTTCTAGCAAAGCTTAAGTCTAGTGATGAGCTTAGAGACCAAAATGAGATCATGACCACTAACCTCAAGGAGCTCCAACTCTCTCTAAAAGAGCTCAAAGAAAAACATGATAAACTTGAGAGTGTTCATGATGAGCTTATCACTAGATATAGAGCTATGAAAGAAGAGCTAACAACTCTAAAAGCAAACTACGACAACCTTGAGATTGCTTATGAACTTGCAATTGATGAAACACATGTTGCTACTAACAATGTTGCTAAGCTTGATGTAGCCACATATTGTGATGACTTACTTGTGGAGAGCACAAGCAAATGTGTTGATTGCAAGGGCAAGAAAGTGGTAGTGGCCGAGAGCTATGAGGACACTATCAAGCTCAAGGATGAAATTGTCATGCTCGAGAAAGAGTTGCAAGACCAAGCCAAGCACAAGACCATTGTGATTGAGTCACTTGATCAAGACAAGAAGCTTGCATATGAGAACAAGTTACTCAAGGAAGAAAATCAATACCTCAAGCTTGGTTTGATGTATGACAAGCAAGATGAGGATGAGACATTCATCTTGGATGAGTTAGCTAGCAACAATGACCCAATCATCAAGAAGCTAACTCAAGAGAACAACAAGCTCAAGAAAGAGAAGGAACACCTAACCATGGGGTTAGCAAAGTTCACCAAAGGGAAGGATCTTCAAAGTGAGCTTTTCATGAACACCATCATGAAGATGGACAAGAGTGGAATTGGCTACAAGGCTCATCAAACAAAGCTCATCAAGTCACTAGCCACTCATGATCAACCAAGGAAGCCAAAGCCAAAGAGATGCTTTGAGTGTGGCCAAGAAGGACACTTTGCTCATGAGTGTAAGGCACCACTACCACCACCCTTGCCCAAGCATGCAAGACCATTTGCCTTCTACATTGTAAGGAAAGACAAGAGTGGCAAGGTCAAGGTTAGTTTCATGGCGCCGCCCAACAAGCAAAGGCAAAGAAGATATGGGTGCCAAAGCAACTAGTAGAGAAGGTCAAGGGCCCTAAACAAATGTGGGTCCCTAAATGTCAAGCTTGATCTCTGGTGTGTAGGTGAACTACAAGACCGGTGGATCACATTGGGTAATCGATAGTGGTTGCACTCAACATATGACCGGAGATCCCCGGATGTTCACCTCTCTTGATGAAGATGTTGACAACCAAGAGAAGATTACATTTGGTGATAATTCTAAAGGCAAGGTCAAGGGACTAGGAAAGGTTGCTATATCAAATGACAACTCCATAACCAATGTGCTCTATGTGCAATCATTGTGTTTCAACTTGCTCTCGGTTGGACAACTTTGTGATCTTGGATTTGGATGCCTATTCAAGAAGAAGGAAGTGATTGTGACCAAGGAAGATGACAATGAAGTGATATTCAAAGGCTTCCGACACAACAACCTACATGTAGTTGATTTCTCATCCGATGAGGTTGATGTCAAGACTTGCTTATTTACCAAGACTTCACTTGGGTGGTTGTGGCATAGAAGGTTAGCACATGTTGGAATGGGCACACTCGAGAAGTTGATGAAGAAATAATTGATTAGAGGCTTGAAGGTTGTGACTTTGAGAAGGACAAGCTTTGTAGTGCATGTCAAGCCGGCAAGCAAGTTGCAAACACTCATCCAACAAAGGCCTATCTCTCTACTTCAAGAGTGCTTGAGCTACTTCACATGGATTTATTTGGACCAACCACATATGCTAGTCTTAGAGGCAACAAATATTGCTTGGTCAGAGTAGATGATTTCTCTTGGTACACTTGGACATTCTTCTTGCAAGACAAGGCCGAAGTTGCATCAATATTCAAGAAGTTTCCAAAGAATGCCAAAAATCAATTTGATGTCAAGATCAAGAAGATTAGAAGTGACAATGGCAAAGAGTTTGACAACACCAACATTGAAGAGTATTGTGATGAAGTGGGAATCAAGCATGAGTTCTCCTCAACATACACACCACAACAAAATGGGGTTGTAGAAAGAAAGAACCGGACATTGATCACCTTGGCAAGAACAATGTTAGATGAATACTACACTTCGGAGAAGATGTGGGCCGAGGCAATCAACAACGCATGCTATGCATCAAACCGGCTCTTTCCTCACAAGTTCCTAGAGAAGACACCATATGAGTTGCTCAATGGGAAGAAGCCCGATGTCTCATTCTTTAGAGTGTTTGGATGCAAATGCTACATCTACAAGAAGCGCCAACACTTGGGAAAGTTCCAAAGAAGATGTGACATTGGCTACTTGGTTGGCTATTCCTCAAAGTCTAAGGCATATAGGGTTTTAACCATGCCACAAACATGGTTGAAGAAACATTTGATGTTGAATTTGATGAAACTAATGTCTCCCAAGGAGCAAGTAATAATCTTGATGATGTAGGTGGTGAACCATTGAGGGATGCCATGAAGAACATGCCAGTGGGAGACATCAAGCCAAAAGAAGATGATGATGATGTGCAAGTCATTGAGCCACCATCCACCTCACATGTACCACAAGATGAAGACAAGGATGTGAGAGACGCTCATGAAGACACTCAAGTCACTCATGAGCAAGCGGTGGCACAAGCACAAGATGTTGATGCTCCCCAACCAACCCCTCAAGTGGCACCAAGAAGAACATCACATCTCCTCCAAGATCACTCTCAAGATCTCATCATCGAGAGTCCATCACGTGGTGTAACTACTCGTTCTAGACATGCGTTATTTATTGAACATCACGCTTTTGTGTCTCTTGAAGATGAACCAAAGACTATAGAGGAAGCTCTTCGTGATGCAGATTGGATCATGGCCATGCAAGAGGAGTTGAACAACTTCTCTCGCAACCAAGTATGGACACTTGAAGAGCAACCCAAAGATGCAAGAGTGATTGGAACAAAGTGGGTCTTCCGGAACAAGAAGGATGATCAAGGCAAAGTGGTGCGCAACAAGGCAAGACTTGGGGCAAATGGCTTTTCACAAGTGGAAGGTCTTGACTTCGGTGAAACATTTGCACCGGTGGCAAGACTTGAAGCAATCCGTATCCTACTTGCATATGCATCAAGTCATGATATCAAGTTATTTCAAATGGATGTGAAAAGTGCTTTTTTGAATGGATATATTAATGAGCTTGTCTATGTTGAGCAACCCCCCGGTTTTGAAGACCCTAGGTACCCCAAGCATGTCTACTGGTTGTCCAAGGCTCTCTATGGTCTCAAGCAAGCTCCTAGAGCTTGGTATGAGAGGCTTAGGGACTTCCTCATTGAGAAGGGCTTCAAGATTGGAAAAGTTGACACAACACTCTTCACCAAGAAAATTAATGGGGAAATCTTCATTTGCCAAGTTTACGTTGATGATATTATTTTTGGCTCTACTAATGAAGATTTTTGCAAGGAATTTGGTGATTTGATGTCCAAGGTGTTTGAGATGTCCATGATTGGCGAGCTATCCTTCTTCCTAGGATTTCAAGTCAAGCAAATGAAGGAAGGAGTCTTCATCTCTCAAGAGAAGTACACTCAAGATCTTCTCAAGAGATTCAAGATGATGGATTGCAAGCCAATGAAGACCCCCGTGGCATCAAATGGGCATCTCGACTTGGATGAGGGAGGTAACCCAATTGACAAGACTCTCTATCGCTCCATGATAGGAAGTCTACTCTACCTCACCGCATCTAGGCTCGATATCATGTTTAGTGTGTGTTTGTGTGCAAGATATCAAGCAATGCCTATGGAATCTCACTTGATTGCGGTCAAGAGAATTCTTAGGTATCTAAAATACACACCTTGCATAGGTTTGTGGTATCCCAAAGGTGCAAGATTCCAACTTGTAGGCTATTCCGATTCGGATTATGCCGGGTGCCGGATTGATAGAAAATGCACATTCGGAGGTTGCCACTTCCTAGGTAGATCACTTGTCTCTTGGATGTCAAAGAAACAAAATATTGTTGCCTTGTCAACGGCCGAGGCGGAATACATTGCCACTGGTGCTTGTTGTGCACAATGAAACAAACTTTGCTAGACTATGAAGTATTACTAGACAAAGTACCTTTGTTGTGTGACAACGAAAGTGCCATAAAACTTGCAAACAACCCGGTTCAACACACCCGCACAAAACATATTGACATCCGCCACCACTTCCTTAGGGATCACGTTGCTAAAGGTGACATATCTCTAGAGAATGTGTGAACGGAAAATCAATTGGTAGATATCTTCACAAAACCCCTAGATGAAGCTAGGTTTTGTATGTTGAGAAATGAACTAAATGTGCTTGATCTCCCTAACTTCACTAAAAGATAAAGTTGTGTGTTGAAACTTGTAAATAGCTTTTGCTTTGCATATCATGCATACTAAAACTAAAATACAAAACTTGCATGTAGGGCTTGTCTAACATGGTTAAGATAACCCCCTTGTGTGTGTGAAAAAGCTTAACCTTGGATCAAACTTGACAAGCATTAGTTTACTTTCAAGTATTGCATTACAACTCATATCATATGCATGCTTGTTAGTTGTCTGTTCCTTTTCGATTATTCTTTGAGCATCCGTTGTGTTCGTCCATAGATAGGGGGAGCATTCAAAGCTCATTGTGATTAAAACCCCTAGCTTTATGGCCACATGATGCTCCTTGGCGATTTCTCGAATTATCTTCATAAAAACTACTAAGCCTATGGCTAAATATTTGTGAAAATTTGAGGGTTTGATTGAAGTCACTCATACCAGTTCCATTTGATGTTTACTTGTGTGTCTTTGAAGATGGAACTTGGTTGGGTCAAAGTCGGGCGTAGTGCTAAGTTGAAAAAGGACTCAGAGGTGCACCGTACGCCGTCTCGGTGCGTCCGGTGCGGTGAGTGTGCCAGACTGCACTCACCGGATGCAGAAACAATGTCCCTGTAGCATCCGGTGTGGTGCGTCCGGTGCTCACCATGCGTGCCGTAGGGCACCGGACGCTAAAGCCAGCGTCCGGTGGGCATCGTCCGGTGCGATGCCATTTTGAAAACCTCTCTGCGCATGAGTCCGGTGGTCACCGGACGCGTCTGCTGCCACATTAAGAGCGTCCGGTGACCCCGATTCAGGCGCATATAACCCACGCCCGGGGGTGAATCTCGGGCGGTTTCCTTTTCCTCCCCATGACGCCGCTGTTCGCCCCCGTGCCCTAAGTCGCCGTAGTTCGCCGCCACCGTCGTTGCCGCCGATCCCCGGCGACCTTGGAGGTTTCCCCGCGCCAGATCCGCCGTGGACCCGTCCCTCTCCCTTCTCTCCTCGCGTGGATCCAATCTCGCGAGATTTCAAGGGTTTGGGTGAGTCTTTTGATCCATGTCCTCGAGATGTTCGATTCAATGCCTAAACGAAGTTAGATATAATGTTTGACGTTGTCTGTCTTCGTTTAACCTTCATAGCACATAGTGGAGTCGTTTCGTGGTCTCCGGCAGTCTTCGATAGCGACATCTCATCCGGAACGTGTCTCGTCCTTGGATCGTAAGCCCTTCGCGCTCGTTCCTTATCTCTTCTTATGATCTATAGGGTTACCTCATCTCTAGCTGTTACAGTTGCTTATATATACCCTATCTTGTCTATATTCTGCAGTGCGTTGATCTCCTTTGTCAGTTGGTTTTTCGTCGGCAGTTATTCCAGTCAGTGGTTCTTGCAATTGCACGTTGCAAGAACGTCAGTGGTCGGACAGCCGGTACTGGAGGTTTCTAAGGAGGTGATGGTGGAGGTGATCCTCCTCGACGTCTATCAGCCGCAGAAAAAGGCAAAGGCAAGAAATTAGCCACCAAGAAGCGCAAGGCCTGTAACACCATAGGTGTTAAGCATGCATTTAGTCTCATTAAAACATTCATAAGCATTTTTGGCACCGTTACTAGAATTAGAAAACTGTCTACTTTTGGTAATGATGTTAAGAATACCCAACACTCTGGACTGGCAGCGCATGTCCCTCCTCCTGCCTTTCGACCACTACTGCTGCACTGACGACCTGGGTCGTTGATGCAACGTATAGAAGCAGAGGTTCTGCGTGTTGAGGCGGGACTAGCACTGGTGTAGAGGTCAGATTTTTGTTCAAGTTATCGAGCGCTTCCTCGGCCTCTGTAGTCTAAGAGAAGCGCTCGACTTTCTTCAAAAGTCGATACAGTGGCAGCGCTTTTTCTCCCAACCTCGAGATGAAGCGACTAGCGCTGCCAGGCATCCCGTGACTCTTTGCACACCCTTGACGTCTTGGATCGGCCCCATTCTTGTGATGGCCGAGACTTTCTCGGGGTTGGCCTCGATGCCGCGCTGCGAAACAATGTAACCCAGGAGCATGCCTCGAGGTACGCCAAAGACACACTTCTCGGGGTAAGCAGCTGAAAGCGATCTCGAGGTCCTGGATCAGGTCTCCTCGCCGCCTTGATTTGACGACGATGTCATCGACATAGGCCTCGACCGTCGACCCTATGTGTTCGCCAAACACGTGGAGCATGCAGCGCTGATATGTGGCTCCCGCGTTTCGAAGCCCGAACGGCATGGTTACATAACAATACATCCCAAAAGGCGTAATGAAAGATGTCACGAGCTGGTCGGACTCTTTAATTTTTATTTGGTGATAACCAGAATATGCATCAAGGAAAGAAAGGGTTTCACATCCCGCAGTAGAATCGACAATTTGATCAATACGTGGTAATGGAATGGGAACCTTTGGACATGCTTTATTTAAACTGGTATAATCGACACACATCCTCATTTTCCCATTCTTTTTCTTAACTAGTATTACTATGACTAACGTGTGTTTTGCAGAGGCAAAGTCATAGGTAAGGTCATGGTAAATAGGTACTCGATGAACAGGGACGTACATGCCTACTTAATAGTGGAAATCATTTCGGTTTTCAAAGGATGGATGGACATCGTCAAGACTAGACTAGGTCTAAGTGCCATATGGTGAAGAAGGGCACTTAGAGTAGTTTAGGACTTTGTTTTCCTTTTACCGTACTATTAAGAGAGGCTTTGATCTAGTAGCTTGACTTAGGCAAGGCTTTAGGTTTAGGTGTGGTGCACACTTGGTAAACCTAGCACTAGGCAGCTCAGAGATAGTCCTTAGATCGAGAGGAACCAACTTCGTTTTGGAGCGATCGCGTTTCGACGAAGTGTCGGTGCCCAAAGGGGCACCGGACGCTGCACCCGACGCTCTGTGAGTGCGTCCGGTGAGGTCCTTAGCCGTTGGGACAGTGCCGTGCTTAGGGTTAGGCACCGGATGCTAGCACCGGACGCACCGGGTAGCGTCCGGTCCCATACCCAGGGAGCTTGTAAAGTTCCCCTGAGCACCGGACGCTAGCACCGGACGCACCGGGTAGCGTCCGGTCCCATGCGCAGGGAGCATGTAATGTTTCCCCGAGCACCGGACGGTGCACCGGACGCTGGAAGTTAGTGTTCGGTGACCTGTCAGAGAGAAGTACAGTTAGCCGTTATGAAGCACCGGACGCTCGGTGCAGTGCGTCCGGTGCAACATAATGTGCGTCCGGTGACCCCATTTTCAGTGGAAAACGGTTGGCTGACCTTTGGACTTCGTGGATAGTATTTATTCTTCTCCACCTCGTCCATGAGAGCTCTCTTGCCCATTTAAATATCAGAGAAACTTGTTGTGGAGCAAGAGAGAAGCAAGAGCCTAGAGAGGATTGATGTTTGAGTGAATTCTTGAGAGAATCCTTCTCTAGTGAGTTCCAAGAGTCAAGTGTGCATCCACCACTCTCTAGAGCCTTGTTTGGGTCAAGTGAGAGTTCTTTGCTTGTTACTATTGGTGATCGCCATCACCTAGATGGTTCGGTGGTGATTGGAGGCACGAAGACCGCCTGGAGTTCTTGTGGGTGGCACGTGTCAAGCTTGTGAGCGGTTTTGGGCGATTCACCACGACGGAGTGTCGAAGAATCAGCCCGTAGAGAGCACTTGTTCCTTGTGCGGACCAAGGGGGAGCAAGACCCTTGCGCGGGTGCTCCAACGAGGACTAGTGGAGAGTGGCGACTCTCCGATACCTCGGCAAAACATCGCCGAGCACTTTCTTCCACTACTCCTTTACATTCTAGCATTTACTTTGTGCTTTTACATTCTTAGAATTGCCTTGCTAGAATAGGACTGGAACTAGGTTGCAAAACTTTTATCCGGTAGCTCTCTAGGACACTCTAGGCACAAGGGGTTGAATTGGAGCTTATAGGTTGCTTAAATTTTTAGAGAAGCCCAATTCACCCCCCCCTCTTGGGCATCTTGATCCTTTTAATTGGTATCAGAGCCTAGTGCTCATTATTTAGGCTTCACCGCCTAGAGAAAGATGTCTAACGGGGATGGACCGCCACCCATGTTCGATGGGGATGACTTCCCGTATTGGAAAATACGGATGGAGTCATACCTTGAGGCATGCGATGTAAAGTGCCTAAAAGCCGTGACCGAAGGGTTTGCCCCTCCGGAAAGAGCCACCGCTCTTACTCCACAAGAGCAAGAAAACGAGAAGTGGAATGCGAAGTCCAGAAACCACATCTTTAGAGGCCTTTGCAAAGAGGTGTTCAACCGCATTCGGAGCCACAAAACCGCCAATGAACTTTGGAAGGAACTTTGTGCGCTCCATGAGGGATTAAAGAGTGAACGTGAGGAACGCTATCACCTAGTGATGAACAAGCTTAATACATTTGAGATGCTTCCAAAAGAAAATGCTAATGAAATGTATTCTCGCTTGAATGTCATTGTAGAGGAGCTTAATGGACTTGGGCTTACTCAAATGAGTACGGCGGATGTAGCAAGGAAGATACTATGTGTGCTTCCCATTGAGAAATATGGGCACATAGTAACGGTGCTTCATCAAGGAGATCTTTCCACCGCTACACCAACCGCCATATTGTGAAAGATCAATGCTCATGAGATGTACATGCACATGAACCCCCAAGATGGCTCCTCATCGGCCAAGAAAGAGAAGAAGGACTTGGCTCTCAAGGCTTCTCACAAGGGCATCTATTGCCCTCATGGTGAGAAGAACCACCAAGATGTTGAAGAAGCTCAACAAGAATGGAGTTAACTTTGACTCCAAGAAGAAGAAGTTCTTCACAAGTAGCAAGAGAAAGCCCATCTCCGAGATGGATTGCTACAATTTTGGTGAACTTGGTCATCTTGCTCACCAATGTCCAAAGCCCAAGAAGGTCAAATACAAGAAGAAGAACAAAGAGCAAGATGACTCAAGTGATGATGACAAGAATGAGAAGAAGCAATACAAGAAGAAAGGTGGCAAGAAGAAGGAGCACTACAAGAAGAAGAATGGCAAGGCCGACATTGTTGGTGATTGGCTCACCGACATTGAGAGCTCAAGTGGTGACTCCTCCGGCAATGAAAGTGATGATGAGAAGGTTGCCGCCATTGCCATCGATGCTCCATCACCATCATCTTCACCACCATCTACATCCTCTACACACCTATGCCTCATGGCTAAGGGTGACCGGAAGGTACAAAGTGAGGATGAGAGTAGTGAAAGTGAGAGTGAATATGAATCACCTTCTTATGATGAACTTGTAAAATTACTTAACAAGTACACAAAAGCCATAAGAAAGACTAGAAGTGAAAATGAAAAGCTTGAACTTGAAAATGACACGCTTCTAGCAAAGCTTAAGTCTAGTGATGAGCTTAGAGATCAAAATGAGATCATGACCTCTAAGCTCGAGGAGCTCAAACTCTCTCTAAAGGAGCTTAAACAAAAACATGATAAACTTGAGAGTGTTCATGATGAGCTTATCACTAGATATAGAGCAATGAAAGAAGAACTAACAACTCTAAAAGCAAACTATGACAACCTTGAAACTGCTTATGAACTTGCAATTGATGAAACACATGTTGCTACTAACAATGTTGCTAAGCTTGATGTAGCCACATCTTGTGATGACTTACTTGTGGAGAGCACAAGCAAATGTGTTGATTGCAAGGGCAAGAAAGTGGTAGTGGCTGAGAGTTATGAGGACACTATCAAGCTCAAAGATGAAATTGTCATGCTCAAGAAAGAGTTGCAAGAACAAGCCAAGCACAAGACCATTGTGATTGAGTCACTTGATCAAGACAAGAAGCTTGCATATGTGTGGCAGAACCCCCTAAGTGTTTGGGCCCACCGACACCTGTCATTGTCCTAAGGACCTCTGACGGTGATGTCGGGGATCCTCCCACTTTAGAAGTCCGATGAGCATCGTTGGACGCTCATTCCACTGCTACATGTGGCGTACTAAGCAGGCTCGTCCTGACCACTGGTGATGGTCAATTAACGAGAACTTCTTCTTCTCGCCCTTACAGGATAGCAAGTGCCACCTCAACACCAGGATCATTCGTTGCGAAGACATTGCAGTATCACAAACGACATATGACCAAAATAATATTTCAGAGTAAAACAGCGGAAGTATTACATAACTTATTTTACAAAAGGAGTTCTTCCAAATAGGAGAGTGTTATTACAAACCAGGTCCAGCGGAGCAACTTAAACTTTATAACACCGATTACAAATTTACAGACCCTGCCCATGGGTCACGCTCACTCTCCCTTGTCGTCAACCTTGACGACGGTCACACAACAGGGTCCGAAATAGGTCGGCTCCTGAACTTCACCTGCAACAGGGGTTGTAAAACCCTGAGTACGGGAGTACTCAACAAGACTTACCCGGTGGAAAAAGAGAAGAAATTAGGAATGCAGGCTTGGGGTAGACAAGGGGTGGCTGAGCAAGGAGACAAAGTGTTTTGCGGAAAATCTTACTAATAGTGCATCCTTACTTTCAAGTTTTACCCGCGAATTCCTCTCCTTAAGAGGCCGAGGAGTTCGAGGACAGTCTAACTAGTTTCCTCCCACAGACAAGTCTGTGAGTTCCTAGTCCTAAATTAAAGTATTATTTATCCAACGGCCATAGCTTCATGTCCCTCTGAGTCCGGGAATTGGGATCCGAACCTCATGAGACATTTCCCCCTTTCTTATTTTATCACTTAGTTGCATAATTATCCACGATGAGGGTCGAAGGAATTGAGTCTCCCAATCAGGGAGCAACGACGATTCGAATCGCTTAGCAATCCAGCTGGAGTTCCTAACCACCCGACATATGTAGAACCAAATATTGCATATGTCAACCCAAATCAAGCTCCCCCCAAATTTGACCAGGTTCGCGGCACCCGAGAGCACAGTACTCCACCATCCTATAGCCGATCTAGATGTTTTCCGGTCATCTCAGATCCGTAAGGTGGGTACACACTACTCTCGCCATCGCTCCACGCCCAGTGCGCGAGTAGCTCTTCGCATCGAGGGATCACAAGATCGGGCTTACCGAGGGCAAGTGGCTAGTACTATAAATTCTCAACCCAGCAGGCCATCAACGGACCGGTCCTTAACCGACACAGTTGGAGACACTACTATAAGACTCCATTCTTAAAGCAAGTCCACCGACCGGTCTCAAGTTGAAACATCATTAACCATAAGTGTATTCCACAACAACCCTTCAAACTTTGTTTGAAAACCTATCTAGTAGCAGGGCTAAGCATCACTATGCAGTTTTAAAATAAAAATAGGTGCCAAGGACAAGATAACAAATATCAAGGTAGTAAATGCAGCAAGTAGGTTAACCCAATTCTCAACTACCTAATGCAGCATTTTCAATTCATAAGTGATAAAAATTTCAAACATTCAAGGAGGGGTTAATGCATCCGGGGCTTGCCTTGGTTGCAGGGCAGAGAAGGTCCCTCAGAGACTTCCCAAGTCTCGGATTCTACTTCCTCGAACGGAGCACCGACCTCGGGGTTCGGTTCAACGGTCGCTCCTTCGGTCACGTGCACTATACGCAAAATGATGAATGCTCATGATATGCGTATGACAAGTATGCGAAAAGGACCAAGTTGAGTATAACTGGCCTCCTCGGTGCAACAGAGAATAAACAACAATTAAAGTTGTTTAACATCTTAGTATTGTTACCCAAGAGGTTGCATCTGTAAATTAGGACTTCTCTTAATTCACAATTATGCTAAATTAACTACTTATTAATCCTTTTTACCTTAATTAATTCTTATTTAATTATTAAAGACAGTAATTAAGCATTAAGACTAAACAATAATTAAATGCTAAAGGCCATTAAGGTTAATGACCTTAGGTCATCACACAATCCCAAAATCACTCAACCCTAATTATGAGGATTTAACTAATCACTATCTATTTAACTTAGAATTACTATTTAATTACTAAATAAGGGTTTAATAATATTTTATTCAAACATTATCCAAATGCCACCAAATTTTGTGTGAAGCCAGGGAATAATATTCAGAGGCCTCTCACAATTTTTGGTGATTTTTGGATATACTCACAAATTATGAAAATTCATGGAAGTTTTATTTATTAATTAAGAGAGACCATTTTTATATATGTGCAAACTACCAGAAAGTAAAATTTAATATTTTTCCTATGTTCTAATCATTTTGTGAAAGCTATAAAAAAATTTTCACAATTTTTGGATTAGCACATGATTAATGACACAGAATCAAACATTAAGCATTTTTAAACAAAAGGAAAAAGAAAAACAAATTGAAACTGGGCGAGGCCCAGCCAAAAGGCCCTCAGGCCGGCCCACTTACGCCCAGCCCACACGGGCGCCACGCGCGCTGCCCCCTCTCTGCGCGGTCACTGACGAGCGGGTCCCGCTCGTCAGGCTCCGCCTCCTCTCCTCTCTGCGAGACGCTGACAGGGAGACCCCACCTGTCAGTTCTGTCTCTACCGCACACGGCGGCTTGGCCACGACTCCGGCCGCCGCTAGCGTGGTTCCCGGCCCGCGCGCGCGTGCGCACCGGCTTCACCTCGACTTCGCGACCCCATGGATACCTTCTATTCACGCTCTACCCTATCCCTTCCACGTCGGCCACGAGAAAGGCGGGCGGCCGCCATGGCCGACTATCGGCCGGCCACTAGGGCCCGGTAGAGTGCAAACGGATGGGCTAGCGAGCTTCCACGGAGGTTAGGGAGGGTGGTGCTCACGCTGCAAGGCTCGGGGAAGTAGCCAAGGTCACTGGCGACAGAGGCGGTGTCGTCGGGCGGACGCTCTGAGCTCAACGGCGTCGTTCCGGTGATCCTGCTCGCGTCCAAGAAGAAAAAGCAAGCGCATGAGCTGTAGGAGCTGAAGAGGGACCGGAAACAGCCGCGAGTAAGGTTTGCCGCTTACTGGAACCACATGGCCACGGAGGGAGTTCCTCGGCGGCGGTTTCGGCCGGAGTTGGAGAAGAGGGAGGTGTTCCGGCGATTGAGCGGACTAGGGAGTGAGCTCGGAGGTGCACTGTGTTCGCAAGGAGGTGGCGAGTGCTCTGGGTTGCTCAATTGGGCTTGAGAGGGATTGGCTGCGATGAATTTTGAAGGCGCGGCCGGGTCGTCGGTGTCGGCAGAAAAGGGAGAAGCGGAGCGGCCGTGCAGTGGAAGCAGCAGGGGAGTGGATGAGCACGCTGGTGGGGAGGCTCGTCCACATCACGGCGGGCTCGCGCAGCCAAGCAGCTGCGTGGCCAGGCGCGTGGCGGCGCGCGCGAAGGCGGCTCGGCTCCGGCGGCACAGCACCCCCCTGCTCAGCACTGTAGCAGTCCATATCCACTAGAACCCAGTTTTGTGGTTTTGCAACTTTCGCCCAAAATTTGAACTGAACACAAAATTCCACCAAACCAAAAGTTTCTCTGAAATTTATAAGCTACAAAACATGTTTTGGTGACCAGAGCTGATTTTGAGTGTAACAGGGTGAATTTGGCCAAAATAGTTTCCAAATCGAAATTCAATTTAAGAGGATTCAAATTTTTGAATTGGGGCAGATCAGAATTTCCAAAATTACTTTTGTTTTTCCTAAACAACTTGAAAAATTCCAAATGAATTCTGAATTGGAGGTTCAAATTGGAAAAGGGGACACTTTCTGAAAATCTGTATTTTCAAAATTACTTTGAATTTTGTATTGAAACTTCAAAAACTCAAAACACCAAAGTTGTACATCTTGACAAGATCTACAACTTTGCTTTTGAACTCAACCTCAAATTTTGCTTGGTTTTTAAATTGTGCAAAAGGGGGCAAATCTGGGGTTCAAAAATCAGGGTTTTTCCCCCCTAAGCCTTCGGAAAACCTTTACCCTAGGGTTTTAGCAACCAACTCAAGCATCAATATACAAGATAAACTCACTTTAATTCCCTAAGCACATTCAACCAAATTAAACTCATTTTAAGTTGATGCCTCAAGGTGTGCTTAACCACTATGTTGTGCAATGCTGATGATGCCATGATCCGAATTTTAGTAACCGTAACATCGGGGATGTTACAATATGAGAACAAGTTGCTCAAGGAAGAAAATCAATATCTCAAGCTTGGTTTGATGTACGACAAGCAAGAAGAAGATGAGACATTCATCTTGGATGAGTTAGCTAGCAACAATGACCCAATCATCAAGAAGCTAACTCAAGAGAACAAGCTCAAGAAAGAGAAGGAACACATAACCATGGGGTTAGCAAAGTTCACAAAAGGGAAAGACCTTCAAAGTGAGCTTTTCATGAACACCGTCATGAAGATGGACAAGAGTGGGATTCGCTACAAGGCTTATCAAACAAAGCTCATCAAGTCTCTAGCCACTCATGATCAACCAAGTAAGCCAAAGCCAAAGAGATGTTTTGAATGTGGTCAAGAAGGACATTTTGCTCATGAGTGTAAGGCACCACTACCACCACCTTTGACAAGCATGCAAGAACATTTGCCTTCAATGCTCACTACATTGTAAGAAAAGACAAGTGTGGCAAGGTCAAGGTTAGCTTCATGGGGCCACCCAACAAGCAAAGGCCAAAGAAGATTTGGGTGCCAAAGCAACTAGTAGAGAAGGTCAAGGGCCCTAAGCAAATGTGGGTCCCTAAATCTCAAGCTTAATCTCTTGTGTAAGTGAACTACAAGACTGGTGGATCACATTGGGTAATTGATAGTGGTTGCACTCAACATATGACCGGAGATCCCCGGATGTTCACCTCTCTTGATGAAGATGTCGACAACCAAGAGAAGATCACATTTGGTGACAATTCAAAAGGCAAGGTCAAGGGATTAGGAAAGGTTGCTATATCAAATGACAACTCCATCACCAATGTGCTCTATGTGCAATCTTTGAGTTTCAACTTGCTCTCTGTTGGACAACTTTGTGATCTTGGATTTGAATGCCTATTCAAGGAGAAGGTAGTAATTGTGACCAAGGAAGATGACAATGAAGTGATATTCAAAGGATTCCGGCACAACAACTTATATGTAGTTGATTTCTCATCCGATGAAGTTGATGTCAAGACTTGCTTATTCATCAAGACTTCACTTGGGTGGTTGTGGCATAGAAGGTTAGCACATGTTGGAATGGGTACACTCAAGAAGTTGATGAAGAAAGAATTGATTAGAGGCTTGAAGGATGTGACATTTGAAAAGGACAAGCTTTGTAGTGCATGTCAAGCGGGCAAACAAGTTGCAAATACACATCCAACCAAAGCCTATCTCTCTACTTCAAGAGTGCTTGAGCTACTTCACATGGATTTATTTGGTCCAACCACATATGCTAGTCTTGGAGGCAACAAATATTGCTTGGTCATAGTTGATGATTTCTCCCGGTACACTTGGACATTCTTCTTGCAAGACAAGGCCGAAGTTGCATCAATATTCAAGAAGTTTGCAAAGAATGCCCAAAATCAATTTGATGTGAAGATCAAGAAAATTAGAAGTGACAATGGCAAAGATTTTGACAACACCAACATTGAAGAATATTGTGATGAAGTGGGAATCAAGCATGTGTTCCCCTCAACATACACACCACAACAAAATGGGGTTGTAGAAAGAAAGAACTGGACATTGATCACCTTGGCAAGAACAATGCTAGATGAGTACAATACTTCGGAGAAGATGTCGGCCGAGGCAATCAATACCGCATGCTATGCTTCAAACCGGCTCTTTCCTCACAAGTTCCTAGAAAAGACACCATATGAGTTGCTCAATGGGAAGAAGCCCGATGTCTCATTCTTTAGAGTGTTTGGATGCAAATGCTACATCTACAAGAAGCGCCAACACTTGGGAAAGTTCCAAAGAAGATGTGACATTGGTTACTTGGTTGGCTATTCATCAAAGTCCAAGGCATATAGAGTCTTTAACCATGCCACAAACATGGTTGAAGAAACATTTGATGTTGAATTTGATGAAACTAATGGCTCCCAAGGAGCAAGTGATAATCTTGATGATGTAGGTGGTGAACCATTGAGGGATGCCATGAATAACATGCCGGTGGGAGACATCAAGCCTAAAGAAGATGATGATGATGTGCAAGTCATTGAGCCACCATCCACCTCACAAGGTCCACAAGATGAAGACAAGGATGTGAGAGATGCCCATGAAGACACTCAAGTCACTCATGAGCAAGCGGTGGCACAATCACAAGATGTTGATGCTCCCCAACCGACCCCTCAAGTGGCACCAATAAGAACATCACATCTCCTCCAAGATCACTCTCAAGATCTCATCATCGGGAGTCCATCACGTGGTGTAACTACTCGTTCTTGACATGCTTTATTTATTGAACATCACGCTTTTGTGTCTCTTGAAGATGAACCAAAGACCATAGAGGAAGCTCTTCGTGATGCGGATTGGATCATGGCCATGCAAGAGGAGTTGAACAACTTCTCTCGCAATCAAGTATGGACACTTGAAGAGCAACCCAAAGATGCAAGAGTGATTGGAACAAAGTGGGTCTTCCGGAACAAGAAGGATGATCAAGGCAAAGTGGTGCGCAACAAGGCAAGACTTGTAGCAAAAGGCTTTTCACAAGTGGAAGGTCTTGACTTCGGTGAAACCTTTGCACCGGTGGCAAGACTTGAAGCAATCCGTATCCTACTTGCATATGCATCTAGTCATGATATCAAGTTATTTCAAATGGATGTGAAAAGTGCCTTTTTAAATGGATATATTAATGAGCTTGTCTATGTTGAGCAACCCCCGGTTTTGAAGACCCTAGGTACCCCAAGCATGTCTATCGGTTGTCCAAGGCTCTCTATGGTCTCAAGCAAGCTCCTAGGGCTTGGTATGAGAGGCTTAGGGACTTCCTCATTGAGAAGGGCTTCAAGATTGGGAAAGTTGACACAACACTCTTCACCAAGAAAATGAATGGGGAAATCTTCATTTGCCAAGTTTATGTTGATGATATTATCTTTGGCTCTACTAATGAAGATTTTTGCAAGGAATTTGGTGATTTGATGTCCAAGGAGTTTGAGATGTCCATGATTGGCGAGCTATCCTTCTTCCTAGGATTTCAAGTCAAGCAAATGAAGGAAGGTGTTTTCATCTCTCAAGAGAAGTACACTCAAGATCTTCTCAAGAGGTTCAAGATGATGGATTGCAAGCCAATCAAGACTCCCATGGCATCAAATGGGCATCTCGACTTGGATAAGGGAGGTAACCCAATTGACAAGACTCTCTATCGCTCCATGATAGGAAGTCTACTCTACCTCACCGCATCTAGGCCCGATATCATGTTTAGTGTGTGTATGTGCGCTAGATATCAAGCAATGCCTATGGAATCTCACTTGATTGCGGTCAAGAGAATTCTTAGGTATCTAAATTACACACCTTGCCTAGGCTTGTGGTATCCCAAAGGTGCAAGATTCCAACTTGTAGGCTATTCTGATTCGGATTATGCCGGGTGCCGGATTGATAGAAAAAGCACATCTGGAGGGTGCCACTTCCTAGGTAGATCAATTGTCTCTTGGATGTCAAAGAAACAAAACAGTGTTGCCTTGTCAACGGCCAAGGCGGAATACATTGCCGCCGGTGCTTGTTGTGCACAAATACTCTACATGAAACAAACTTTGCTAGACTATGAAGTAGTACTAGACAAAGTACCTTTGTTGTGTGACAACGAAAGTGTCGTAAAACTTGCAAACAACCCGGTTCAACACACCCACACAAAACATATTGACATCCGCCACCACTTCCTTAGGGATCACGTTGCTAAAGGTGACATATCCATAGAGAATGTGGGAACGGAAAATCAATTGGCGGATATCTTCACAAAACCCCTAGATGAAGCTAGGTTTTGTATGTTGAGAAATGAACTTAATGTGCTCGACCTATCCAACTTCACTAAAAGATAAAAGTTTTGTGTTGAAGCTTGTAAATAACTTTTGCTTTGCATATCATGCATACTAAAACTAAAATACAACTTGCATGTAGGGCTTGTCTAACATGGTTAAGATAACCCCCTTGTGTGTGTGAAAAAGCGTAACCTTGGATCAAACTTGACAAGCATTAGTTTACTTTCAAGTATTGCATTATAACTCATATCATGTGCATGCTTGTTAGTTGACCGTTCTTTTCGGTTATTCGTTGAGCATCTGCTGTGTTCGTCCATAGATAGGGGGAGCATTCAAAGCTCATTATGATTCAAACCCCTAGCTTTATGGCCATACGATGCTCCTTAGTGATTTTCTCGAATTATTTTCATAAAAACTACTAAGCCTATGGCTAAATATTTGTGAAAATTTGAGGGTTTGAGAGAAGTCACTCATACCAGTTCCATTTGGTGTTTATTTGTGTGCTTTTGGAAATGGAACTTGGTTGGGTCAAAGTCGGGCGTAGTGCTTCATTGAAAAAGTGCTCAGAGGAGCACCGGACGATGCACCGGACGCTGCCTCCAGCGTCCGGTGCGGTGAGTGTGCCAGACTGCACTCACCGGACGCAGGAACAGTGTCTCTGCAGCGTCCGGTGAGGTGCGTCCGGTGCTCACCTGGCGTGACCTGAAGCACCGGACGCAAAAGCCAGCGTCCGGTGCCCATCGTCCGGTGCGATGCCAAATTGCATCCTTCTCTGCGCATGAGTCCGGTGGTCACCGGACGCGTCCGGTGCCACATTAAGAGCGTCTGGTGACCCCGCGGCAGGCGCATAAAGCCCGCGCCCAGAGGCATCTCGCGGCGGTTTCTTCCTTTCTTTCTCCTCGCGAAGTCGCCGCCCCAGAGCCCTAAGACGCCAAGCCGCCGCCGCCGTCGACTTTCTCAGATTTCCGGCGGCCTCATCCTCTTCCCTCGCGCCAGATCTGTTGCAGAGGCTCTCCTCTCCCTCCTTCTCTCGCGTGGATCCATAATCTCGCGAGATTTCTAGGGTTTGGGTGAGTCTCTTGATCCATGCCTCCAAGGTGCTTGTTTTTATGTGCAAGAGGATTCAATTGAGGTTTTGATCTTGATTTCGATTGTCTCACCCATGCAGCACTTTGAGGATTTGATTAGGGTTCTCCAGAGGTTTCCGATCGCGATATACCATCCGGAACGCGTCCCGTCTTGGATCGTAAGCCGTTCGCCCATGTTCTTTATCTCATCTTGCGATCTATAGGGTTCTCTCACCTTTAGTTGTTATAATTTCTTATATATACCCTATCTTGTCTATTCTCTGCAGCGCGTTGTCCTCCTGGTCAGTCGATTGTTTGTCGGACGCTTGATCGGTTGGTAGTCTTGGCAATGGCTAGATGCAAGAATGTCAGCGGTCCGGCAGCCGGCACTGGAGGTTCCTCAGGTGGTGATGGTGGAGGTGATCCTCCCCGTCGCCTTTCAGCGGCAGAGAAAGGCAAAGGCAAGAAGCTGGCCACCAAGAAGCGCAAGGCTAGTGACAGAGATGCAGAGGTGGCAGAGGCAGTTGCAGCAGCGGCGGAGGCAGCTGAGAGAGGTGGACGCTCTAGTGCTTTGAGGATTGGGGATGACCTCACGCCACAGTAGAGACGTGCAGTTCTTCAGGCAGAGGCCCTTCATGGATCCCCTCCAGGCACCATGATGATTGGAGGACAGAGGATTAGGCTCGTGGTTAGGGATCCGGCTCAGGAGGATCCAGACACTGAGACAGAGACCCAGGCAGAGGGTCTAGCACAGGAGCAGGAGCAGGAGCAGGAGCAGCCCCTCCGGAGGTCGACTCGCGCTCGTACCCAGGCCACTCCTCGAACTGGTACGCAGGGTCAGTCCACCTCCACTGCTCGTGCTACACCAGCTAGAGGCACTCCAGCCTCTCGACCGAGGCCAGTCAGGATCCACAGGGATCTCACTCTTGTGTCAGCCATAGAAATCCAGCAGCTGAGGTTCGTTCCATTTCCCACCTGGTTTCCAGCTACTAGGGATCCCAGAGCTGCTGCCAGGTTCTACACAGTCGTCCAGGAGGACATCCACGAGGCACTGGTTCGCTCTCAGGCACAGTTCAGGGAGCACAGAGTGATAGACCTAGAGATACTGGGGAACGTTGTTGGAGCAGACATTCGTCAGTATTTCACCTACCTCTACAGACTTCCAGAGTTACTAGCACTCCCCAGCACTTACTGTGAGCAGTGGGTCAGAGAGTTCTATGCGTTAGTGTGGGTTTCTCCAGATCACACTTACATCCACTACGCAATGGCAGGCACAGACTACAGAGTGACAGCTCAGAGGGCCAGAGAGGTGCTTGGGCTGTGAGCCTCTCCCACCAGGATTCACCGGTTGTGCTACGGGAACGTCGAGCCCCCTCGTCGTCCTCACGGTGGTGAGATACCACCGGTTGACTTCGTGGCTCCCTGTTTCCGTCCACCTTTTGGGGAGGGCTCCAGTAGGACAGTGGGAGATTTGACATGCCCATCTAGGATCCTCGACTTTGTGTTGAGGAAGACTCTTCTCCCCAGGACAGGCTACAGAGACGGCTTCACTCGTATCCAGCAGTGGCTCGTTGCTCACCTCATCACTCAGACACAGTTTGACCTATGGGATCTGATTGTCTCAGAGATCGAGGACACTATTTCTGAGAGCTTCTGGGGACGGCGTCAGTTGCCGTACGCACATTGGATTACTCTTCTTATTCTCCGTGCCAGGCCTCTACCCCTGCCAGCTCACTTACAGAGGGAGTTGACAGAGTCACACACCGTTTTCCACCACTACGACCCCAGGCAGATGCTGCGAGCACACCACGACCTCCGAGCTGCACCTCCTCCCCGTGCACCACGTGGACCGGTGCCCCACCTTCTCCAAGGGGCACTCGCAGTACAGCAGCTGTACCAGAGACAGAGGAGCAGCAGGACATAGCTATTGGGGCATTCGCAGATGTAGAGGCAGAGGGCGAGTTTGACTTCGCCTCAGACAGCTCGGATGATGATTATCAGCCGCCAGTGACAGACCTCCCTCCCTTTGCACATGACCACGAGGCAGGCAGTTCTTCAAGTGCTTCAGACCCCGCCCTACTTGCTATCTTAGAGGGGATGAGGTCAGATCAGTGCCGTGCAGCTGAGGAGCAGGCGAGGCGAGACAGGGACCAGGCTGCTATCAATGCAACCGTGCAGGCCAGGCAGGATGAGCTCCAGCATCAGTTTCTCACCTTTCAGGAGCAGCAGCTTGCTTTCCAGGCCCAGCAGACAGCGATGATGGCCGCTCTCATGGCCGCCTCAGGGATTCAGCTACCGTAGATTCAGCTCCCAGGCACTTCAACTGTCAGGCCATCGACTCCAGCGCCTCAGACTCAGAGCCAGTCTCAGCAGCCGCTCCAGCTACCAGCTCAGAGTCAGCCATTCTCGACGCCATAGCACCAGGTCTCCCAGGGTGCTATTTCTTCAGGCTTTGAGCAGGTACCTCAGTTCACTCCTCTCCGCTCAGGCTTCACTCCTCAGTCAGTGTTAGCGTCACAGCTTGTGTGGGACTCGCAGATAGATCCACACCTCCGCTTCACCTACAGTGCTCTGACTGGTGACCCTACGCCTCCTCCTCTGCAGGCCCCTGCAGTCTTTACGGCGCCAGTTACCACTACAGAGCTTCTGTCGTCGTCTGTAGCGTCGTCCGAGCAGCTTGCACCGTCTTCTACCGTGTCAGAGACGACAGCTACCGCGATCGAGCCCGTGCCTGCTTCGTCAGCCGGACTTGAGCAGCCAGCACAGCCTGTGACAGCTCCAGAGCAGACGCGGACAGCTTCACCAGCTCGTGCAGCTTCAGAGGGCCACTCCACCTCCTCCGCCTCGACGGCTGACAGTTCAGATGATGCAGCTCGCTTCGTGGCCGTGCCGAGGGACTCCACTGCTCCGCCTCCTCCACCGACTTCTTAGGTTTTTGGCGCTTGATGCCAAAGGGGGAGAGAGTGCGTATGAGAGTTAGGAGTTAGGGGGAGCTAGAGAGGGTGTTTAGGAGTTTATTCTTTTGAGATACTTTTTATGTGTGCTACTTTATCATGCATCACGTTTACTTTCATGCATTGCACTTGTGTGAGATACTATGGTTGTGAGACATGACTTGTGGTTATTGTGATATCTTAATGTCATGTGTTTTGGCTCATACTACCTTTGCTTCCGCGTTGTACTCCGATGTACTTATGAGCCTTATGTTTATATCCTGTCGTATATCTCTCACATATTTGGATGCAGGGTATTGGACTTGGTTGATATAAGCATGACTTATCCCGTTGTTCTTATTGTATCATGCTTATTGAAACCAAGTCACTTTAAAAACCTCAACTCTCTTGATACTCAAGGATTGTCATCAATCACCAAAAAGGGGGAGATTGAAAGAGCATCTAGGCCCCTAGTGATTTCGGTGATTAATGACATTATTGATTACTATGACTAACGTGTGTTTTGCAGAGGCAAAGTCATAGGTAAGGTCATGGTAAATAGGTACTCGATGGACAGGGACGTACATGCCTACTTAATAGTGGAAATCGTTTCGATTTTCAAAGGATGGATGGACATCGTCAAGACTAGACTAGGTCTAAGTGCCATATGGTGAAGAAGTGCACTTAGAGTAGTTTAGGACTTTGTTTTCCTTTGATCGTACTATTAAGAGGGGCTTTGATCTAGTAGCTTGACTTAGGCAAGGCTTTATGTTTAGGTGTGGTGCACACTTGGTAAACCTAGCACTAGGCAGCTCAGAGATAGTCCTTAGATCGAGAGGAACCAACTTCGTTTTGGAGCGATCGCGTTTCGACGAAGTTTCGGTGCCCAAAGGGGCACCGAACGCTGCACCGGACGCTCTGTGAGTGCGTTCGGTGAGGTCCTTAGCCGTTGGGACAGTGCCGTGCTTAGGGTTAGGCACCAGACGCTAGCACCGGATGCACCGGGTAGCGTCCGGTCCCATACCCAGGGAGCTTGTAAAGTTCCCGTGAGCACCGGACGCTAGCACCGGACGCACCGGGTAGCGTCCGGTCCCATGCGCAGGGAGCATGTAATGTTTCCCCGAGCACCGGACGGTGCACCGGACGCTGGAAGTTAGCGTCCGGTGACCTGTCAGAGAGAAGTACAGTTAGCCGTTATGAAGCATCGGACGCTCGGTGAAGTGCGTTCGGTGCAACATAATGTGCGTCTGTTGACCACATTTTCAGTGGAAAACGGTTGGCCGACCTTTGGACTTCGTGGATAGTATTTATACTTCTCCACCTCGTCAATGAGAGCTCTCTTGCCCATTTGAACATCAGAGAAACTTGTTGTGGAGCAAGAGAGAAGCAAGAGCCTAGAGAGGACTGAAGTTTGAGTGAATTCTTGAGAGAATCCTTCTCTAGTAAGTTCCAAGAGTCAAGTGTGCATCCACCACTCTCTAGAGCCTTGTTTGGGTCAAGTGAGAGTTCTTTGCTTGTTACTCTTGGTGATCGCCATCACCTAGACGGTTCGGTGGTGATTGGAGGCACGAAGACCGCCCGGAGTTCTTGTGGGTGGCACGTGTCAAGCTTGTGAGCGGTTTTTGGGCGATTCACCGCGACGGAGTGTCGAAGAATCAGCCCGTAGAGAGCACTTGGTCCTTGCGCGGACCAAGGGGGTGCAAGACCCTTGCGCGGGTGCTCCAACGAGGACTAGTGGAGAGTGGCGACTCTCCGATACCTCGGCAAAACATCGCCGAGCACTTTCTTCCACTACTCCTTTATATTCTAGCATTTACTTTGTGCTTTTACATTCTTAGAATTGCCTTGCTAGAATAGGACTGGAACTAGGTTGCAAAACTTTTATCCGGTAGCTCTCTAGGACACTCTAGGCACAAGGGGTTGAATTGGAGCTTATAGGTTGCTTAAATTTTTAGAGAAGCCCAATTCACCCCCCCTCTTGGGCATCTTGATCCTTTCAGACGGCTATCTTTGAAAAACCTGCCGACAATGAAAGACAGCATCTTAAAGCCCTGTTCGTCAAGGGAAGAGTTGATGGACAGCCGATGACCAAGATATTAGTTGATGGTGGGGCTGCTATGAATATCATGCCATATGAAGTCTATCGGAAACTTGGGAAAGGAGATCAAGATTTGACCAAGGCCGATATGATGCTAAAAGACTTTGAACGGAATGTGTCTCCGGTTAAAGGGGCAATATGTGTCGAGTTGACCATCGGCAGCAAAACCTTGCCGACAACGTTCCTCGTGATCAGTGGAAAAGGTGCTTACAATCTGCTACTAGGGAGAGACTGGATCCATGCCAATTGTTGCATCCCATCAACAATGCACCAATGCTTGGTTCAGTGGGTAGGTGTTGATGCAAAAGCTGATCTGCAAACACAAAGGGCTAATACCCGATTCAAACGTTAAGGCGTGCCAGCCGATTTGACCTTACTATCGGCAAAGGTGATAACTCGAATACTTTGGTCCCGACAACAGCGATGCACCCGGATGCCACGGCCAAGAGGTATTCACGTGGAACTCGAGAATACGCCGAGCTTAAGTCGACGAACTCCTAAGAACTCGTAATGAAAAAGAAAATATGACGAAGTCATCGAAAAAAGTAGATGCTAGAATACGAGTAAAAACTTGTGTTTGATTGATTGATAGATCCATTACAAAGCCCTAGGCTCTACATTTATACCCTGCTCAAAGAGCTACAATCAGACACGACTATGACTTGAATTCCAAATTAGACAGAACCCGTATACAAAACGAATTTAAATATCTATGGAAAACATAAAACTACCCTTCTGTGACAAACCAGGACACCACCATAGGTCAATCGGCAACCTTCACATCCTCCTTCGAGTCATCGGCAGACCCCTCATCATAGTCATCAGCAAAGACTTAATGTTGACCATTGGCATGAACGCGCCACCACTTCTGGACTTAGTCACATTCAACTGTCTGGCAACCACTCTCATCGGCAACTCCCATGCAGACAGTTACTGGCGCCTTATCCTGCCGATCTATATTCTACCGATCCTGAGTACGTGTCCAAAAACGGTGTCAACACATGCCCCCCAATTTTCGAGTATGAAATCATTAATGCTCTGAAATTTTCTGTTGTAATGATGCCTTTCCACAATTAATTCTCCCAATTTGGCAACCGACAGCCTAAACCTGAACAACCTTGGCCCGATTCTTCCGTAGATTCCTCGAATTCCTGAACCTCCCAAACGGACATCTCCAGTTTAATCATCAATCGGCAATATTACCGTTACAAGGAACTGCCGATGGACCGACCAAGAAATCCCGCACAGTGAAATATCTCAACCTCCCAAACGGACATCTCCACTTTATTCGCCCGTCGGCAATATTACCGTTACAAGGCGCTGCCGATGGACCGACCAGGAGATCCCACACAGTGAAATATCTCTGGATTATGACCGCTTCCTGTCAAATGACCGGGACAATCCCTTGATTACCGTGCGAACAGTTAGCATATTCACCTGAGTACTCTCAGATTTTACGGATACGACGAAGAGATAAGTCAGATTTGCCCTTGCCCGTTTTGTCCTATAAATAGTTCCTTCTCGGGCACTCCTTCTCCATCGAATCATTCTACAGCCCCAACTTTACTCTTCTGGCGGCGGCGCTGTTCGAGAGCTCCAAGAACTCCAACGAAGACCTTTCTTCACCAACCTCAAAGTCTTCGATCATCGTCTTCGCGAGGAGATGGCCGTCAACTTTGCTGTTCCCGAGGTCAGTTCATCACCCTACCTCTTGTACTTTTACCATATCCTTGCTCATCCGCAATTTATTTTATTGAGCACTTTTCTCCCCCTTTTTTTGTTCTTCTTTTTATCATTAAAACTTCTAGGATTTGTCCAATAAAATCGTCATCCCTACCGATCAGCCACACCTCCAATGTCTCGGTCCGCTAGGGAACCCAGATCCCACCGATTTGATTAATGCAGAAACAAATAGAATCCCCTTTAGAGCCAAGAATTTTTCCCTAGATCTATGGAAAGATACCTTCGGTTCCTGGCCCAGTCCTACCGTGGGATGGAAGGATTGGTTCTTGAGAGTCAGCCGTTCGAATGAAGTTCAATGGGGTGAGCGCAAACTGGATCAATGCATTAGGTTGTCCCTTGCCGATATGCATAGGAATGAGTCACTGCTGATTGCTGCACCATATTTCTGGTCAGACACACTTAATGCCTTTGTCTTCGGTCATGACCCCGCTTCCCCCACTCTTGCCGATGTGCTTATGCTCACCGGCTTAGATGTGTCTACTGCCGATAGTAGCCACATATTTGACAGCACACCTAGTGCCAAGGTAGAAACCTGCTCTATCGGCGGCTGGTCTGGGTACATTTAGAAGTACCGTAGAACGGGGCCTGCCAATATAAAGGAACAAACCACCTTTCTGAACATGTGGCTCGACAAATTTGTATTCTGTGGTCGATCGGTAGGACCAACCTCTGTCTACCTATCGGCAGTAGAGAGATTAGCTAATGGTGGCCGATTTCCCCTCGGCCGATACCTGCTTGGCTCTGCCTACCATCTCCTCCATCAAGTAGCCAGAAAACTCCTACTCAGCCAATCCATCAGCAACTTAGGGGGGCCCTGGTGGTTTATCAATATGTGGCTAAGTCTCCATATGCACAAGCGTCTTGAGTTCAACCTCTTCGCACAACGCTTCCCTAGGGATATAGCCGAAGATTATGAATTGGATGAAGAAGAATCGGCAACTCGTCCTCCTCTGAACTTTGGCAAGGCTGTCATAGTTCTACCTGGTACAGGTGGCAATGCAGACCAGGTCAGCCGATTCTTCCAGACCCTGTACGAAGGCCTGACCAGAGAACAGCGAGCATGGATGCCTTATGAAGATCCAGACACCATGTTTCCTTTGGTCTTTCATCCATTCAATGATGCTCTCAACAAGGATCATGTAACACCCCAGTGTTATCGTTGCATTAATCATGTGCATAGCATGAGCATCATCATCTACTCAAAGCATATCATGATCATCATCTATATTGAGCCATGTCATTCCATGGAAAAATGTGATCTAAATTGCTTAAATAGGCTCCCTAGGCTTATGTTTGAGTGAACCATGCTCATGTTTGTGTGCTATGCTTTGCTAACTAGTTCATCTATGCTTAACTTAACTTTGGGAACAATGTTCATGTTGATCACTTCTCCAAAATAGTCACTTAAGTCATACTTATGCAAATAGGCCCTAAAAACCTCTTTTGCTTAGGCTTTTAAAAAGTGTTTCATAAAATGTTTGCATGTCAAAACTTTCTACAGAAAAAGTTGTAGCAAATTTTATAAGGAACAAAAGTTGTTTTATCGCCATCTCAAGAAAATGATCACAATTAGCTCAAAGGTGACCCACAAGGCAAAATTGGGGCTGTTTCCAACACTTAAAAAAATTTCTAAGTCCGGGAACACAAACAGTTTGCTCGATCGATTTTGAAAACTTCATACCTCTCAATCCAGCCCGATCTAGCTTTTGCCCCAGTTGACAAAGATGTAGACCACGGCTAGTACTCCAACTTTGTCAACTACATCATGTCCTAATTCGCTCTGGATTGGGAGTAAATCGTTGTCAAAGTAGCTCTGTCAGTCGGCCATCGTTTTGTCTGAATCAGATTGGAGCTCACCGATGTGGCCGACCGGCGGCAGAGCAACGGCGACATTTGTCGTCCGTACGTCGTTCCTGGCCCCGCTCGTCAGCTCCCAGCGCGCGCATGTCGTCCACAGCGACGCCCCGAGCAGCGTGGACGCGTCCATTTCCTCTCTGCCTCGCCTCACTCGCCAGAAGAGCGCCCGCAGCAAGCTCACCGTCGCGAGCTCACTCCGGCGAGCTCGTGTGCGCTCCTCACTACGTCTCAGCCCGCCAAACTGCATCCACAGCTCCGCAGTGAGCCGCTCTTCACTCCCCACCCTCTAGCTCGCCGCGAAACCCACCGGTGAGCCGCCATTCCCTTCTTCCCCCAAATCGGGTCGCCGCGACCATCTTTTCTGACGAACTCAATGCCGAGCCCTGTGAAGCCGCTCGTCTTCTCTGGTTAGGTCCTAGAGGTTGATTAGGTTCCTAGCAAGAGTTTGCGCCACTTGGTGGACGCTCTACCGAACTCTCCGTCGCTGGACACGATGCACAGCGCCGCCGTGTTTCCGCCGGAGATGGGTGCTCTCGTGGTCAGCGTGTTCCATGACATTTCAAGCCAAGCCGTTTTCCTAGGAAGCTTTGCCGTAGTCCGCTGGTGCTGTAGAAGGCCTTAGGTCACGCTCTACCAGCCTGAGGGCTCCGGCGTAACGCCGAGCACCTCCGCCAAGCCGCCATGATCGACGGTGAGCCTCTTCCGGTGGCTCCGTCGTGGGGAAAAGGGGGTCAATCGAGTCGCTAGAGTCTGGGGGTCACGTTAGTGCCCTTGGTTTGGCCGAAGACCTCGCCGTCGCGGAGAAATCGCCGGCGAGAGTCGCCTCGGCGGTGAGGAAGATGACCCTGACAGTCGGGGTCCACTGTCAGTGTCACCTCACTTCCCTCCTTTTCTTTTATTCAAATCTGGATTTTTGGCTTTCTTGCAAAAATCATATCTCCTGTTTCTGAGGTCCAAAAATTGTGAAACCAATTTTGTGGTATTCCTTGAGATGGCTAGGTTTTAATAAAAATATAAAATGAACCATGTTTTCTGGGAAAATATTTATTAAGGATTTAATCTTGTTATTCTTGAATAAATTCATATCTCTTGTTATACTGGTTAGTTTGCTCTGAAATTTTTATGGTAGTCTCTGTGTAGCATTAGATTGGTTTGATAAATATTTCATGATTTTTGGAGTAGTGCAGCTTGGTTATGTAAATTATGTTTGAGATTTGGCTTGTTTCTTCAATTAAATCACATAAAATAATTGGTGTTTATACTGGTGCTCTACTTGGGTAGTAAACTTGTTTGTGGCATTTATAGTATGTAAATAATCTGAAATCTGTTGTTTGACACAATATAAGTCATGATTCCCAATTTATGAAATAAACACCTTGTAACATGTTAAATACATATCTTTAATTTGGTATGTGCAATTGCTCTGAAATTTTTATGGTGATGTCTTGATACTATACTTGTGCTTCTGTAATTTTTGTAGATTTTTCGGAGCACCCGGACTAGTATCTTGTAATTATGCTCCTCTCTAGAATTAAATTAATAAATGCTTTGTTAATAAACTTTTGGAGGTTATCATGTGGTGTTCTGGTAACCTTATGACATGTTTGTACTTATAAGTCATGTGGTTGGTACTGTTTGTACTTTGGTCATGTCATCAAATAATTAATTCTAGGGTTAAAAGCTGTTCTGGACAGCAAGGGAGTAATATAGTTTTTACTTGTTTTTAACTTGGTTTTCTGGGAGGCTTGTCTAAATCAAAGTTGTTGTAAACTTTATGGACTAGCTGTGGTTTAATTTTGGGGTCAATTGGACTAGTAGTTTGAAAGTTATAGCTGTTCCAAATTTCGTTGCAGAAATAGGTGCTCTCTGTTTTTCTGGGACAGAACCTGGAACTTTGTTTTAATGGCTTCATTAACTTATGAATCTTGCTGTGATGTTCAAAGATGATTTGTAGCCAATTTCTTAGGCTTTCCAGAATGTCTTCACTCATGTTTGTTGGATCTGCCTAACACTAGTTATGATCTGTTTACTGAGCTAATCCTGCTGTTTGATGTTTGCTGATTAGGCTATCATGATAGATTTTGGGCTAAATTAACTTGTTAACTTGTGTGAACTTGTTATAACCGTTACTCCATAAAAGAGTGTCCAGTGAGTCCATTATGTTATCAAGCATTCATCTTTTAGCATGTACACCTTCTTATTCATCGAGCATGCAATAGGTGCATTGGACGCGATCGCCTCCTACGAGCTGCAAGTGAACCCCGAAGGCCAGGAGGGCAACCCGGAGGTGGAGGTCCAGCAAGTCGGACTCGAGGAGCCCGAAGAAGAAGTTGAGTGCCCAAGTCACGAGCCAGCCTCGTTCGTGAAAGGCAAGCCCCGGAGCATTCTAAGTCACCCTTTACTTTCAAAAAGTTTATTCAATATGTTATATCTATTGCTGCATTAAGTATAGGAGTTGTGATGAAACCCTTGCTGCATTTTACTCCATCCTTGTCTAGATAACTTACCACCCCTTGGTTATAGAGTTTGGATCGAGTAGCAGCTTAGCCATGCTTAATCGGTAGAAGTCGGGTGATTTCCTGTCACCTGCGCGATATAGGGTTGTGTCGGATCACGATGGTCTATATGTACTATCGTGGATGAAACCTGTTCAAATTGATCTAAGCCGGGCAGAGTTTTGCAAGGTTGTAGTAACTCCGTCTGTGGCAACTAAGGACTCATCGTTGTACGTCCTCTTGTCATGTTGAACGCATGCCTGACACTTAGTTGGCCGGATAACTCGTTCCGACCGCGAAGCCGAGTAGTATGACTCAGGCCGGAAGACCGGCAAGTATAAAGTGCGCACTACCAGAGGAAGTGCGGTGTGCGGGGGACCATTGGCGTAAGCCCAGGCAGGTGAGTTAAAATTCCTGACCTCCCTGGCAGAGTGGTAGCCCTGGGAGTGCGGCGCTGATCGGAGTCGCGATTCCTGAGTCGTACCAAAGGTGACCCGTTGGCTCTCCGACGGGGGATGCTTGGGTGAGTGCTAGGAATAGCCCTCCAGCTGGATAGGAATTCGATTCGAATCGCCATCTCTCCCGGTTAGTGAGAACTTGACAGCGCAGCGGCAAACGTAGCATTCACTAATGCACTTGGTTTATGAAAATGATTGTCGGTGTTTTCCTCCTGAGGGGTCACACCAACGAGTAAATTTGTATGCGTGCTCCCTTTCCCGGATGGTGATGCAAGAAGACACAGAGATTTATCCTGGTTCGGGCAAGAGAAGGCCCTACGTCCAGCGGGGGGGAGAGAGTTTGTATTATCTTGCACCTAGTCGCTTGTACAGGGGTGAATACAAGCGTGGTATGAGGTGTGGAGCTCTACTATGTGTGAGCGTGGTATCTCCTGCCGTTCTATTCCTGAGTCCCAAGGAGAGACCTAGGGTACATGTATAGGCGTCAGAATAGGAGTCGATAGCGGTATGGAGCGCTGACCTACTCGAGGCTTCCGTACCGGCATGGCCTCGAGTCGTCCCGTCCTAATAGCCTGGTGATGATTACGCGTGCCCTTGCATTCCATTCTGCACGCCGTCCTGGATTGGTTTGCCTGATGTACGCTCGTACGACCCGACGGCAAATCCGGCGGAGCAGTTGGGATGTGGTCAGTCGACGCCCTACTTGTCTCCTGGATGGGTCTCTATCTGGTCGAGGGTCGGACGCCGTACGACGTCCTGATGTTGAAGCGCTGACTTTGGCCATCTCGAGGGGGTCTTGATTAGACATTCCATCTCTGTTTCCCACTTCCTGACACGCCTTGGGCCGTTTGGTGGGGAAGGCTGCAAAAAGATCGATGGGACAGGTGCCTGTTCCCTATCACGTCCCCCGTGACCCATGCGTTAGGTGGGGAGGCACCAGGCGCATTTAATGCCCCAGCCCGCGTACGCGCGTTAGGCGGCGGCAGCGTCCTTGCACTCGACGCCTCCTGATTCGCGGGAGCCTGTTCCGTATTCGACGTTGACCAGAGCTCGACGCCTGATTGATTCGCTCGACGCTATTTCCGTCTTCGAGGCTACGGACGTCGATGGTCATGCGTATGTGCGGACGGAGCGTCGAATCGAGGCGCTAGTTTTATGTACGGATGGTTTCGTTATACACGTTGGTGAGGGTACCCCTTGTTGATACCCTCGACAGTAGCCCCCGAGTCTCCATTCGAGCGCTGGCGCTCGAGTGGAGACTTTTATCTTTTCGGTCGAGGTTCCGTGGGGGCGCGCGAGCGACCCCGCGGGGGTAGCCCCCGAGCCCTCGAGGGAGTATTTAACTCCTTCGAGGGTTGTTTTGCCTAATTTGCAGAGACACTGTCGACACCAGTGGTGGAAGGTTCTGATCGGCTTTGCCTTGCGTGGAGGTTTCGACATACTCTCGATAGAGCGAGCGTCTTCCACTCCAGATCGAGTTCCTAGCGAGTAGTCCAAGTGAGAACCTGTGCCCCTTTCGAGGGGGTCAGCTGTAGCCCGGAGGCGTTCTCATAAAGCCGGGTCGACGTGGTCGGGGATACCGGTCTCATTCGATAGAGTCCAGCGGCTCGATGCCTCCCGTCGGGGGGATTCCTCTCGACTGTCTCGACCCTGCCTTGGACATCGCCAGCGAGTTTTTGAGGCAGGCCTCGATTTTCGACCACTCGCTGGGGACCCCTGACTCTTGGTGCTCGAGATCGGCTGTCGAACCCTTTCGACGGGCCAGCCATCGACCTCTCAAGACTATTGTGGGTACGCTCCTTGGCTTACAAGGGAAGGAAGTGGTCGTGACGGTTCGCCTTTTTGCCCGTTGGGCGCGTCTTTTTAGGCGGGTGACGTTACGGCGTGGAATTCGGAACGCCCGGCCTGTGAAAGGGGAAAGACTGTTAGGTGGCGTATTAAATGGGGGGACGTTACCTCATTTCTCGGATCTGTCCGTTGGTGATTTTTGGCTTATAAATACTCCGCGGCACCGCCGTCGTTCTCTCTTCCGCCTCCCATCTTTGCTCTTGCTCTAGCCTCCTTGCCGTCCTAGCTCTCTCGCCGTCTTTCGCGCACAGGCCTCCTTGTGCAGTAGCGGATTCGCCGCCCTTCTGTCCGAGATGCCTGTAAGACTCATTGCCGCCGACGACTGGCGCCCGTCGTCGATGACGGAGCGTCGGCTGCTAGATCTTGAGAAAGAGGGATTGTTGCGCCGCCGCACCTCACTATCGTCGCCGGAGTGGATCGCGCCGCCGGCGAGTCACAGGGAGCCCCAACTGCCTGCGGGTTACGTGGTGTCGTTTGCTAAGTTCCACCGCCACGGCCTGGGTGCTCCCCCGAGTCGCTTCATGCGGGCCCTCTGCTTCCACTACGGGGTGGAGCTCTAGCACTTCTCCCCGAACGCCATCACCGTCGCGGTGTGTGAGGGCTACTTGGGGATGATGCCGCACTGGGAGCTGTGGCTCCATCTCTACAGGGGCGAGCTCTTCAATGCCCCCACTGGGACCACCGGCGTGAGGAAACCGGTGCGGGCGGGTTGCCTCAATCTCGTGCTGAAGACGGGGAAGTCGGAGAGGCCACGCGAGTACATCCCGGTGGGACTGTCGACCAACCACGCCGGTTGGGACTCCCAATGGTTCTACCTGAGGAACGACGACGACCTGCTGCCCGCCTATACCGGGCACTTGATCACGGAGCGACCAGAGAATTGGGCGTACGGCGTCGTCCAAGTTCACCAATCTCGACTCGACCCCCTCCTCGACGTCATGAAGAAGCTGCGTTCGGAGGGCTTGACCGCCGCCCTCGTTCTCTCGGCCGTTCACCATCGGAGAGTTCTCCCTTTGATGTCTCGGCCGTTGAGGATGGACGAGATGGGCCTCGAGGCGTGCCGGATGTCAAACGAAGCTCCGGCGGATGACGAAGTCGCGGCCCGAGCCAGGGCTGCAATTGCCGGCGATTTTCAGCCGGAGCATGTTAACGGCTTCCCCATGAGGCCAGACGCCGGCTCGATAGATCTGGTATGTTTTCTTCTTGCGTGCAACCTCGATTCCGGGTTCCTTTTCTTCCCCTCTCCCTTTCTTTTCTAAGTCTGCCTTTATTTTGACAGGGACGGATCGACGTCCGGTCCTCGAGGCCTCCGGTAAAGGAGGACGAGGCCGACCGTGATAAACGGCGCCAATCTGCCGAAAAGCTAAAGTCCGCCAAGGACTCTGCCAAGAAGGGGGAGAAGAAGAGCAACATCGACCGTCAAGCGTTAGAGGCGCGTCGGGCCAAATCCAGGCAGAGGGGGGAGCCTGAGGAAGAATCCCCCAATGATGATGATGACGACAACGACGACAGTGATGATTCCGAGGGGATGGCGTCACGTCTCGACCGGATCCTCGAGGGCCCGTCTCGAGGCGACGTCGACGCCCCCCGGACGGAGACGTCGAGGGAGGGTCCGAGCGGGTCTCATCGCCCTCGGGCCGACACACCTCCTGCACCCAAGACGGGCCAAGACGCACCGCGCCCTCCCCCAGCGCCCAGAGAGAGCGGTCAGGCTAGGCCCCAGGCGAAGGGCCACTGACTCGTGGTCGCGCTGCGGCCTCCGAGAAAGGAGAGGCCGGCCGCAGGAGCGTCAGTCCTGGTGCCCGTCAGGCGAGAACCGACGCGCCTAGGCCGGCGTCTGCCCTTGAGGGACCTGGAGACCTAACGCGGGGTGGCTCGAGACCCGCTAGTCGGGGCGGCTGGAGGCGAGCTGTTCTCCCTGTGGGGTAAGCCCTTTCGATGTTGTGGCTTCCGTTTTCCTGTCCCTCTGCCGATCTTTTCTCATATACCGATCTTTTCTCAGGCTAAAGCGGACCCTCGAGCAGGCCCAGCCATCCATGGCAAAGAGGCTCAAAACAGGCGCCGCCTCCAAGGAACCAGGTTCGTAGTTTATTTCTGGGCCTTGCGATGTTCTTGTGTCGGTTATTATAACGTCTGACCTTTTTACCCTTTGTTTTGTAGGCTCCTCCTGTTCCCAACCTCCAGCCGGCGTCGAGAGGGCTCCGTCTCGTCCCGCACCTACTCTGTCTCCGCCGACTCGTGATGAGGCACCCCAGACGCAAGCGTCAGAGGGAGCCCCCGAGCCCCCTCGATTGGGGGTCGAGGGGGAACCCATCACCATCAGCGACACGTCTGATGGTGACAGAGCGTCTGGGGGTGCCCGCCCCATGGAGGAGGAAACGTCGACCCCTCATGTCGAGGGATCAACTCCCTGGCCCGCCGGCCTCCGCACCCTCGAGGAGCAGAGAAAGAAGAGGGAGGAGGATGAACAGCGGGAGCGCGAGGCGGCGCGGCAGCCACAGGAGCATGAGGCACAGCAACAGCAGCAACAACAACAGCAGCAGCAGCAACAGCAACAACCGCAGCAGCAACCGCAGCAGCAGCAACCACCGTAGCAGCAACAGCAGCAGCAGCAGGCGGGCCAAGAGGAGGGACCGCTCGAGCCTCCGCCCCAAGGTCCGGCCCAGCCAGTGCCACCGGAGCCGCAAGAGCTCGGCGAGGAGGAGGACCTGCCGGTGTACGACCCCCCAACCCCGGCGTGGCTCCTCCCGGGGGCACCTGCCGCGATCCGGGCAGAGCCGGGGCGAGCGGATGGAGTGGTGGCGCTCGCCTGCCTGAAGCGCACCCCCCCGACCCCGAGTCCGAGATCAAGAGGACAATTTACGACATGGACAGGATCGCCCCAGGGTTCCTCCGGGAACGTCGGGCATGGGAGGACCGCTTTCCTTCCGAGGAGGATGAAATTGGGGCATCGGGGACCAAGGACGGAACCTGGAAGATGGTGGACGACGACGGACGGTTCCCATGCCTCGTCGACCTGTTCCTGCGCCATGGGGGCTCCCTCGAGACCGTCGAGGACCTCATTCGCAGCGTTAAGGCGCGGGCTGACCGGGAGATGGAGCACTGGTGCCCAGATCGCATCTGTATCCGGGCCTCCCACGACCCGTCTGAGCCCGACATTTTCCTCGACGATCGGAAGGAGGCGGAGAAGTGGGAACACATCGAGGAGCTCCGCCTTTGGATGAAGCATGTGGTGGGGCTCCTCTCGGACGTTATCAACAACGGCTCGGCCCGGCTTATTTCGTAAGTGTTTCTCGAACTTCAATCCTCATGGTGCTTTCTGGTTTCTGTATTCTGATCCATCCGACCCTTGATTCGCAGGATATGAAAGAGACCTCCCGCATCAAGTCCAGTTTCATACACGCCACGAGGGGCGGTTGGGAGCAGCTCCCCCTCCTCAAGGATCAACTCCTCGAGTCGCAGGAAAAGCTCCTTAAAGTTTACAAAGATCTCATAGCACTCGAGGAGGAGAAGAAGGCGAGGGAGGCTGCCTTGGCCGAGGCCTGAGAGGCCTCGAAGAAGGCGGAGGAGGAGACGATGCAGCTACGGGAGCGGGCTCTTACGGTCGAGGAGGCCGCGTCCAGAGCCCGGGAGGAGGCCCTGTCCTACAAGAGCGTTATCACGGATCTGGACAAGGAGAAGGGCCTCCTTAAATCCGACCTGGACTCTCTCCGAGAGTCCTTCGGAAAGATGAAGGTGGAGCATGTGAACGGCGAGGTCGCCAGGGGCGCCCCGGAGGAAGCCAAGAAGAAGGCCCTCGAAGATCTCGAGGCGGAGCAGGCTCGATCCCGTAGTCTCTCTAACGACGTCGAGCGTCTGAAGGGAGAATTGCTGGAGAAGAGTGGGGCCATTGCTCAGGCTGGCAAGGCGATCGAAGATCTCCGCGTTGCCAACACCGAGCTGGCACGCTCCAACAAAGAGATCGAGGGGGCCAACACCAGGCTGGTCGGCGAGAACACGGCCCTTGAGGAGACCGTACGCGGTATGTTTCCTCTATCAGATTTCTTTTTCCGAGGTGTGCCTAGTTTTTCCTAAGGTCTCTTTGTATTGGCTTTTACAGGGCTCAAGGACGAACTCCTGGCCGCCCAAGCCGAGGCTCGCAACGCCAAGGCTCAGCTCGAGGTGGAGGTTGCTTTGAACCGTCGAGTGCGGACGACGATAAGTGATCTCTCGACCTCTTGGGAGGTCGAGCCTATGGATGAGTCAAGGGAGGGCGCTCGAGGCGACGCCCTGGTCGACCAGTTGTGCTACATAGGCGCGACGCTGCGAGATCGGGTGCGGGACGCCCTCCACATCGGGGTGAAGCGGGCGATGGCGGTTGTCTGCTCGGGCTTTTCCTACGACATGGAGGTGGTGTCCCATGGCTTCGTCACCGACATCTCCAAGACTGATGCGGAGAACGAGGAGAGGCTCCATGCCTTGATCGATGACGCGGAGGCTCCTGGGGGAAGGTTGGCTAAGCTTTTCGAGCCTGAGGTGCTCCCTCCTGAGGCTAGCTCGGGCGGAGGCGACGGCGGTGAGGATCGTGCCGCGGACTGAGGCCTGCGAGCCTGCTCAGGGCGCCTGAGGCCCCTTGTACGATACTTTGTTAATTCTGTGGGTAACTGATGCTGTATCACTTTCGTAATTGTTAAATGCTTATTTTGTCCTTCCGCTTGATGCTTTCGTTTCTCTTTGCGCCTACGTTTGTATCCCTTGCTCGATTTTTCGTAAAAGACCACCTCGATCACTTCAATGGTGGGGAAGTGAGTAGAGTTTCCGTAGCCCGGGGGCGTAGGAGTTCTCCAGCTCGTTGTCCCTTGGCCTTTGAGGGGCTCGAGGCGCCTTAGCTACTTGAACCGTGCAAGGTTTACCACATAAGCAAAGAAAACTTCTTGGTTTTTTCGATACTCGGGGGGGGGGGGGTCGTCCCCCTGGTAGCCCCCGAGGGGGTGCTGACTATGATGGGTCATAGTCGGCGCCCCCTTTTAACGTCGAGATCGTGACTTATGAGTCTTCTCGGCACAAAAAAGAATTGCTTCGAGGGAAGGACTTTATTTATTCATTCGTTTACAAAGTCTTGGTACAAAATGTAAGCAGGAACATAAGTCTAGAGCTTCTAGGGGTAGAATCGACGTAGCTGTTCGATGTTCCATGCGTTGGTGAAGATTGCCCCCTTTTCGTCCGCCAACTTGTACGTTCCCGGTTTCAGGACCTCGGCCACCACGTACGGGCCTTCCCAAGGCGGAGTCAGCTTGTGGCGTCCTTGATTGCTTTGCCGGCGTCGTAGGACTAGGTCGCCCACGTTGAGGTCCCTCTTGCGCACATGCTTGTCGTGGTAGCGTTGAAGCTTTTGCTGATATCTGGCAGAGTTGAGGAGGGCCATGTCTCGAGCCTCCTCAAGTTGGTCGACCGCGTTTTCTTGAGTCTCTTTGTTCGATTGCTCGTTGTAGGCCTTGAGTCGAGGTGACCCATACTCGAGGTCTGTGGGGAGGATAGCCTCAGAGCCGTAGACCATGAAGAACGGGGTGTATTTTGTGGCCCTGCTCGGTGTTGTCCTAAGGCTCCATAGGACTGAGGAAAGCTCCTCGACCCATTTCTTGCCGAATTTGTTCAATCGATTGTAGATCCTTGGCTTGAGTCCTTGCAAAATCATGCCGTTGGCTCGCTCGACCTGGCCGTTAGTTCGAGGGTGGGCTACTGCAGACCAGTTCACACGGATGTGATGCTGATCGCAGAAGTCCAAGAACTTTTTGCCGGTGAACTGGGTGCCGTTGTCGGTGATGATGACATTGGGGATCCCAAACCGATGGATGATGTCGGTGAAGAAGAGGACGGCCTGCTCAGAGCGGATGTTGGTGATGGGTCGAGCCTTGATCCATTTGGAGAACTTGTCAATGGCCACCAGCAAATGGGTGTATCCTGCTTTCGCCTTTTGTAGAGGTCCTACTAAATCGAGCCCCCACACCGCAAATGGCCAGGTGATGGGTATCATCTGAAGAGCGTGGGCGGGCAGATGCGTCTGCTTGGCGTAGAACTGGCACCCATGACACGAGCGTACGAGCTCGATGGCGTCCGCCACGGCCGTTGGCCAGTAGAAGCCTTGTCGAAAAGCATTCCCTACAAGGGTCCGTGGAGCGGCGTGGTGACCGCAAGCCCCCGAGTGCAGGTCATCGAGGAGTTTTCGGCCTTCTTCCACAGTGATGCAACGTTGTAAGACCCCATCGGGCTCCGTCGATATAGCTCATTGTCTTCGCCATAGATCACATATGATTTGGCCCGTCGAGCGATACGATGAGCTTCTGACCGATCTTCTGGTAACTCGCCGCGGATGAGGCAGTCAAGGAACGGCGTGCGCCAATCGAACAGTCGACCTGGTCGTCGTTCTATCTCCATCACCTCTTCCACCATCAAGAGCGTATCGACAGCGTTGGTAGGTTGGACAGTGGTGGCGTCGACGCTAGCCCCCGTGCCTAGGTCGACGGACGGCTCGTGAAGATCTTTTGAGAATGCATCAGGCAGCACCGTGCCTCTGGTCGATGCGATCTTGGCGAGTTCGTCGGCTGCCTCGTTGTAGCGTCGAGCGATATGGACAAGCTCGAGACCGTGGAACCTGTCCTCGAGTCGACGGACTTCTTTGCAGTACGCTTCCATTTTTGGGTCGTGGCAGCTCGAGGTTTTCATTACTTGGTCGATGACGAGTTGGGAGTCACCTCGGACGTCGAGGCGTCGGACTCCTAACTCGATAGCGATCTTGAGACCGTTGACGAGGGCCTCATATTCTGTGACATTGTTAGATGCGGCAAAATGAATCCTGATTATGTACCTCATGTGGACGCCCAAGGGTGAGATGAACAGCAGGCCGGCTCCGGCTCCAGTTTTCATGAGTGACCCATCGAAATACATCGTCCATAGTTCCGCCTGGACCTGGGTCGGGGGGAGCTGGGTGTCCGTCCATTCTGCGATGAAGTCTACCAGGGCCTGCGATTTGATGGCCTTGCGAGGCGCATAAGTGAGAGTCTCACTCATGAGCTCGACCGACCATTTTGCTATTCTTCCCGTGGCCTCTTTGCTCTGGATTATTTCGCCTAAAGGAAAAGACGAGACCACCGTGATGGGGTGGCCAAGGAAGTAATGCTGCAGCTTGCGACGGGCAAGGATTATGGCATAAATCAGCTTCTGGATTTGGGGATAACGTGCTTTGGTCTCCGAAAGCACCTCGCTGACGAAATATACTGGCCTCTGAACTGGTAGCGCATGTCCCTCCTCCTGCCTCTCGACCACCACCGCCGCGCTGACGACCTGGGTCGTCGACGCGACGTAGAGGAGCAGCGGCTCTGCAGGTTGAGGTGGAACCAGGACTGGTGCCGAGGTCAGCGTCTTCTTCAGCCTTTCGAGTGCTTCCTCGGCCTCGGGGGTCCAAGAAAAGCGCTCGACCTTCTTTAGGAGTCGATATAATGGTAATGCCTTTTCTCCTAGTCTCGAGATGAAACGGCTCAGAGCCGCCAGGCACCCCGTGACTCTTTGTACACCCTTGATGTCTCGGATCGGCCCCATTCTCGTGATAGCCAAGACTTTCTCGGGGTTGGCCTCGATGCCGCGCTGCGAAACGATGTATCCTAGGAGCATGCCTCGAGGCACACCGAAAACGCACTTCTCGGGATTGAGCTTGATCCGGTTGGTGCGTAGACAGCTAAAGGCAATCTCGAGGTCCTGGATCAGGTCTCCTCGTCGCTTTGACTTGACGACAATGTCGTCGACGTAGGCCTCGACCGTTGACCCTATATGTTCGCCAAATACGTGGAGCATGCAACGTTGGTACGTGGCTCCCGCGTTTCGAAGCCCAAATGGCATGGTCACGTAGCAATACATCCCAAAAGGCGTGATGAAAGAGGTCGCGAGCTGGTCGGACTCCTTCATTTTTATTTGGTGGTAACCAGAATATGCATCGAGGAAAGAAAGGGTTTCACATCCCGTGGTAGAATCGACAATCTGATCAATGCGTGGCAATGGAAAATGAACTTTTGGACATGCTTTATTCAGACTAGTATAATCGACACACATCCTCATTTTCCCATTCTTTTTCTTAACTAATACAGGGTTTGCTAACCAGTCGGGATGATGAACCTCCTTGATGAATCCGGCCGTCAAAAGCTTGTGGACTTCCTCGCCAATGATCTTGCGCTTCTCCTCATCGAATCGGCGCAACCGCTGCTTCACTGGCTTGGAACCGGCTCGAATCTCCAAGGAGTGCTCGGCGACTTCCCTTGGTATGCCTGGCATGTCCAAGGGACTCCATGCAAACATATCAGCATTTGCACGGAGAAAGTCGACGAGCACGACTTCCTATTTGGGGTCGAGGTCGGTGCTGATGGTCAGCACTTTGCCGTCGGAGTTGTTGGGGTCGAGCGGGATCTTCTTGGTTCCTTCCGCCGCCTCGAAGCTGCCCGCATGACGCTTAGGCTCTGGAGCCTCAGCGGCCAGGGCCTCGAGCTTCGCAATGAGCTCGGTGGGACCGGGCATCTTCAGCTTCAAGTAGGTGTAGTTGGGTATAGCCATGAACTTGGCGTAGCCCGGGCGCCCGATGATGGCGTGGTACGTGCCTTGGAACCCAACCACCTCAAAGGTGAGGGTCTCCTTCCTGAAGTTGGCCGCTGTGCCAAAGCAGACCGGTAGGTCAATTCGACCTACTGGCAGTGCCTTTTTCCCTGGCACGACGCCATGGAAACCGCCGGCGCTTGGCTGGGGGCGTCCTCTATCGATGCCGAGGAGGTCGAGGGTCTCGAGGTAGATGATGTTGAGGCTGCTGCCACCATCCATCAGCACTTTCGAGAGTCGAGTGTTGACGATGATGGGGTCGACGACGAGCGGGTAGACGCCTGGGGCGACTACCTTGTCGGGGTGGTCCTCTCGGTCGAAAGTGATAGGAGTGCTTGACCAGCTAAGGTACTGGGGCACCGCCATTCTTGCCGCAAAGACTTCGCGACACTCCCTTTTGCGCTGCCTCGTGGTCAATTGAGTCGAGGGCCCACCATAGATCATGTAGCAGTCGTGGATGGCGGGGAAGCCGTCGCCATCTTTGTTGTCCTCCTTGCTGCCACCCTTCTCTTTCTTGGAGTCATCACGCGTATCTTTTTTGAACCCCAGACCGTCGAAATGCTTTCTCAACATACGACAGTCCTTGAGCTTGTGGTTGGCGCCTCCCTTATGGTAAGGGCACGGCTCCTCCAACATCTTGTCAAAGATGCCTCCATCCGGAGGGCCTCGAGGCTTCTTTCGATCCATGGCGGCGACAAGGTTGTCATCGGAATCTTCCCGGTGGAACTGCCGCACTTTCTGCTTCTTTTTATTTTTCTTGAGGCCTCGACTGGGGGTCCCATCTTCGTCGACGGGCTGCTTGCCTCTTCTTCATTCTGAGCTGAAGAAGGCGCCGACTGCCTCCTCCCCTGCCGCGTAGTTGGCTACTACGTCCATCAGCTCGTCGACGGTCTGAGGTCGATTGCGACCTAATTCCCACACCAAGTCTCGACTGGTGGTGCCCGAGACAAACGCCAAGATGACGTCGTGGTCAGGGATGTGCGGCAGCTCAGTGCGCTGCTTCGAGAAGCGTCGAGCATACTCCCGAAGAGTTTCTCCTGACTTCTGCTTGCACTTGCTGAGGTCCCACGAGTTCCCTGGCCTTATGTAGGTCCCTTTGAAGTTACCCTCGAAGACTCTGACCAGATCAACCCAGTTGTGGATCTGATTGGCAGGGAGTTCCTCGAGCCATCGACGGGCGGTGTCGGAGAGGAAAAGGGGTAGCTGTCTGATGATGGCTCGATCATCACCTCGAGCGCCACCTAGCTGACAGGCCAGCCTGAAGTCGGCCAGCCACAACTCTGGTTTGGTCTCTCCATTGTACTTCGCGATGCTGGTCGGGGGTTGAAATGGATTGGGCAGGGGCGTGCTGCGGATCGCTCTGCTGAACACCCATGGGCCTGGTGGCTCGGGGGCCACTCGGTCCTCGTCGCTGTCGTATCTCCCACCGCTATGCGCGCTGTAACCGCGCTCTTCCGCGTCTCCGTGCCGGCGGCGTCGATTTTCTTCGATGTCGTGCCGTGCGTCGTGTCGACGCTGATTGTCGACGGGGAGGATGAGAGCGGTCTTTCTGCCTCGAGGGGGAGGTTGTTGATGGACTGACACCTCCTTTTCGTTTAGAGGCTGTTCGTCGCGCTTCTCTGTGGCAGCTCCTCGTCGTCGAGATGCCGAACTTTCGGCTTGTTGAACCGCCGCCACCTGGAGCAATGTCTGTACCTCATCTCGAATGCGTCGGGCCTAGGAATTCGACGGCTCTGGCATGTTACGTAGCAGCATCGTCGCTGCCACTACATTCTGGCCTGCTCGAGGGAAACGGCTGACAGGTTGCTCTAGCTCTGCGTCGCCGACGATCTGTCGATGTACCTCTCGAGCGCGTCTGCGGACACTTCCGCCCAGCGGGTAGGGCAGGTCTTGCTCGAGGATTTGCTCGAGCAGGACGAGGCGCTCGCGGTCTTCGTCGAGCTTCATCTTGAGCTCCCGCAGCTGCGCGAGCTGCGCGGTTCTGTTTTCCTGTGGAGGGGGGTCGACCTGTCCGTCGTTCCCAGGCGTCCTGGGGTCTTCTCGCGCCGCGGGGGCTCGACCACCCGCAGCAGCATCCCGTGTCTCGTCGGTAGTTTCTACCGCCCCGTCGATGTGATAGCATTCCCTCGTAGGGTCATAGCTATCAGTCTCGGAGTCGGAGTCCGGTTTGGCGGCGTGGAAACACCCACGTTCCTCCTCTAGCAGTCGCTGCCTGAGGGAGGTGATCGTGTATCGTCCGGGGCCTAGACGACGGAGGCCTCGTACCCGGGAAAGGTCCGGCAGCTTGGACGCCGGCCGTCGCGCTTCAGAGCCGCGTGGGAGGACCATTGGTCTTTCTACGTACGTCTGGGCATTTGGGCATATCGCCCTGGCGAGCGACGCCGCGGCGTTGTCCAATCCGAACGGCAGTGCCGCTCTTGGAGTGAACAACCCGTGTGGAAGTAGCCTAGCAGCGATGGGGGAGAGCGCGCGAGATGCGTCCCCTGCCGTCGTCGCGCTTGTTGCTCCGTTACACGGTGCTGCCGACTTGTGGCCTACGTCCTGCCTCGCACGAGTTGTTGGTCGTGCTAAAGCAGAGGGGCCGCGGTGGTGCTGTCCGCGCCTCTTCTTAGGCGGGGAGGCGTGGTGGTGAGGGCGTCTCGGGGCCTTTAACCGTGCTGGCGTAACGCGGGCTCCTCCTGGTCCTTTGACTGAGAGCAAGATCATGTCGTAGCCGGAGCCCGTAGACATGAACTCGAGACTCCCAAACCACATCACCGTGGAGCGCGGAAACGGCGAGGCAAGAGTAGCCATCCGGAAAGGAGTGGGAAATCGATGAAAAAACACGCAGGACCCCTACCTGGCGCGCCAACTGTCGGTGTTTTCCTCCCGAGGGGTCACACCAACGAGTAAATTTGTATGCGTGCTCCCTTTCCCAGATGGTGATGCAAGAAGACACAGAGATTTATCCTGGTTCGGGCAAGAGAAGGCCCTACGTCCAGCGGGGGGGAGAGAGTTTGTATTATCTTGCACCTAGGTGCTTGTACAGGGGTGAATACAAGCGTGGTATGAGGTGTGGAGCTCTACTATGTGTGAGCGTGGTATCTCCTGCCGTTCTATTCCTGAGTCCCTCCTTTTATAGTCCCAAGGAGAGACCTAGGGTACATGTATAGGCGTTAGAATAGGAGTCGATAGCGGTATGGAGCGCTGACCTACTCGAGGCTTCCGTACCGGCATGGCCTCGAGTCGTCCCGTCCTAATAGCCTGGTGATGATTACGCGTGCCCTTGCATTCCATTCTGCACGCCGTCCTGGATTGGTTTGCCTGATGTACGCTCGTACGACCCGACGACAAATCCGGCGGAGCAGTTGGGATGTGGTCAGTCGACGCCCGACTTGTCTCCTGGATGGGTCTCTATCTGGTCGAGGGTCGGACGCCGTACGACGTCCTGATGTTGAAGCGCTGACTTTGGCCATCTCGAGGGGGTCTTGATTAGACATTCCATCTCTGTTTCCCACTTCCTGACACGCCTTGGGCCGTTTGGTGGGGAAGGCTGCAAAAAGATCGATGGGACAGGTGCCTGTTCCCTATCACGCCCCCCGTGACCCGTGCTTTAGGTGGGGAGGCACCAGACGCATTTAATGCCCCGGCCCGCGTGCGCGCGTTAGGCGGCGGCGGCGTCCTTGCGCTCGACGCCTCCCGATTCGCGGGAGCCTGTTCCGTATTCAACGTTGACCAGAGCTCGACGCCTGATTGATTCGCTCGACGCTATTTCCGTCTTCGAGGCTACGGACGTCGATGGTCGTGCGTATGTGCGGACGGAGCGTCGAATCGAGGCGCTAGTTTTATGTACGGATGGTTTCGTTATACGCGTTGGTGAGGGTACCCCTTGTTGATACCCTCGACAATGATGATAGCAAGGAAGAACATATGATGAACTCAATATGGTTATTATTGCTTGTAGTAATAAAGTGAAGTGCTTTAGTACAGATGCTAATCTAGTGGTAGGCTGATAATGAATAAACATGAATGCTTCCACAATAAGTTAGTTTTAATACAAGCCTTTGGCAAATGTTGAGTCAAACAGCTCTACTTTATACACTAGCCTTGCATGATCCTTGGTGTCTTTGTGTTTTTACTAGCCGGGTAAGTCTAGCTGAGTACATTCTCGTACTCAGGGTTTATTTCCCACCTGTTGCAGATGACATCTTTTATGACGGTTTCTGCAAGACCTGTCTCCATCCCGCTGGGGATGAGGACTAACCGTTGGGCACGGTTCTCTAACAACCTCGTACCTGTTGCTTTTGGAAGGATGATGTAGACTCTGGCAGTAACTCGAACTTATGAACTGAATTTAGAAAGTGTCTGTGTAACTATTTTGCTTCCGCTACTTCGAACAAGTGTTGTAATAACTTAACACTCCGATGTGGTGCCGCTTCGACGACAATGAATGACAATGTAACATTCGCTGTGTGGTGCTAAATTATTATGATCTTGGTTTGTTGCAAGTTGGTTTGAAATCCTTCATGATTTCAATTGACTACCGGGATTATATGGGCTCAAGTTTGGAAACTTGATTGCTTGTCGATCGTTTCTACACTTGAACTCTTATAATTTGGTCGGTTCTGTGACAGCTGGCATCGGAGCAGGTTCAGCATTATAAATGCAGTGTTTGTGTATTTAAAAACAAAAGAGTTTCTAAATAAAATGGTATAAATCAATATTTAATTTATGCCAGTGGTCGAATCCTCCTTGCCCACATAAGGATTATAGGTGGCTATTTAAGTACTGACTTGGGGGGTTTTATTTATGCATCTCCGGCAGTACTCAGGTATGGATGTGTGATGACCGCACTATGCTACCCTGTGGTCTAATGGTGGAGGTAGCCTTCATATGTGAAGTAGCCACATATGTCGCAAGATTTAAATTATGCAATGTCGCACCTACGCTCTGGTAAGTGTGAGCTGTGAGAGCATGATCGTCCAAACGGCGGTCTAGGGGAGTGTTCGCGGTGGTTTTCTGGAGTGATTACATGTCAAAACCATGGAACCACGAAAGAAACTTAATTGGGGAGCATTTAATTTCTCGGGTAGCTGTGGTGTCATTGTTTGTGCATGTCGGGCATGTCCAAGCAATGTGCACTTAGTTTACTGCTTTCTTGAGTGATATATTGGGAACTGTTGGGCTGAAATGAAGTTTTCTGTAGGTACTCTAACAGCGCACGTGTAAATCGATAGTTATCGTATCGATAGACGATTGTATGCCACCGTATATCCGTTAGAATATTAAATTTCTAAGTTTGTGACGACGTACGGTTCGTACATGCATCATGTCGCATTCATACATACATTCTATCTACTCTTTCCCTTACAATGTCGTCCCTTTTAATTAAATAAATATTGCTTAAACTAATCCTCTATTACCCATGGTATTCCTATTCCTTTCCACAGATGGACGCACCCGCTTCACCCCGTCCCAGTGACACTTTCTTGAGTGAGTTTGGCACTCCTACCCTGCTCTGGAGAGTGTTACAGACTGTCGGGTATACTAAGCCACCTCAGTATTTTTGGTGGGAGTTGGAGAGCACAGGAGGGATACAGTGGTTTGCTGTGCAGAGAGTTGTCCCTTCACATGGGGACAAGCCTGCATGGACAGGATGGACTTGTAGCTCAGATGGGCAGACTCCTTGGGAGGCAGCTCAGGTTGCAGCTCAGACTATCCTGCTCGATATCGGTCAGAGGTGTGGCGATGAGTTGACGGGAGGACCAGCGGCCTCCATTCCCTGTGCTGACCCAGCAGCAGCGGAGTGGAAACAGGCTGATGGTTGTGCTTTGGTTCGAGGCAGGGGAGAGAGAGCTGAGAGTTCTAGTCCTGCTATGAGTGCTATGATGGTTGTGCTCAAGCTGATCAGTCAGCGAGAGGATACCTATGCACAGGTGATGGTGGCTGTTCGCCAGGCTCAGGAGATGCAGCGGAAGGCTGAAGAGCGTGCTCGCAAGTTTCGCAAGCAAGCTAGACTCCTGGAGCAAGCTCAGAAGGACCGCAATGACTGGGAAGACATTGCGGAGTACCGCAGGCAGCAGTGGGTGAATGCCATTAGAGAGAGATCATAAGCAGGATCAAATGAGTCAGTTAGCTAGAGAGAGGGAGACCATACAGGAGTGCTAGGTGCAGATCACTCGTGAGAGGGACACTGCACTCCGCGTGTCGGAGAACAGGCGCCGGGCATCGGAGATGCACCGGGTTCAGTCTCTTGAGCGGGAGAACTATCTACAGGATCAGATTGAGGCTGGCCTTGTGGAGATTAACCGTCTCAACAACTTGCTACACCCTATTCCTCGCCCTATACCCGTGTATCCAGAGGTGGGACCTCAGGTGATTGTGGCCGATGATGATGGTATGGAGGTCGATGGGCCAGCAGCGGCTGCACCACCCCTGCACGAGGACGTGGAGGATGAGGAGCTTGAGCCGGTTAGCGACAAGGATGGAGAGGCGATCTTCGACGCTGACTCAGACGACGAGCCTAGAGTGTAGGGAGTAGTGGGTAGTGTTGTGGGGATCTTTTGTAGTCTGGCAGTTAGCGGTGATGTTTGAGTACCCATGATGTAATCTGGAACTTTGACATTGACTCATGGCATGTACTGTGATGGTGTATAACTTTGTGGACCCAATATGTAATCTTGACACGTTCGTTATGTTAAGACGATGTTTTCCATTGTGGTGCATATTGTGGATGTCTCTGTCATGTGTTGGATTGGTGATGTTGTTTTGTGGAATTGAATTATTGTGCCTTTTTCTGTAAAGTTATTCCCTCGAATACTTTCAGGCATAAATATAAGTTCTTCTGTGGCAAATCTTGTCATCATCAATACTCACTGACTGTGTCTTTACAGATGTCTCGTGGCACCCGAGGTGCGGAACAGCGTGCAAACATGAATCCACCCCTCCTCCTCCACCACCAAATCCAGCTGAGCTGATGCAAATGATGGTGGAAAATCAGAGGATGCTCACTGAGACCATCAATCGGATGGCCAATCAGGGTGGTCGTAATGCACATGAGGGACCAGCTCCTAACCAGTACAGTAGCTTCAAGGACTTCATGGATACGAAGCCCCCACCTTTCAGAGAGGCGGAAGAACCCCTTCAAGCTGAAGAATGGCTGAACACGGTGGAACAAAAGTTCCGCTTGCTTCGGTTGACTGAAGGTTTGAAGGCAAAGTATGCAGCTCATCAACTGCAAGGTCCAGCAGGCATCTGGTGGAATCAGTATCGGGAAGCTCTTCCCGCCGATACTGTGCTTGACTGGAATCTTTTCCGTGAAGCTTTCAAGGGGCATTTCATTCCTCCTGGTGTCATGGAGATGAAACATACCGAGTTTATGCAGTTGACGCAGGGCAACAAAACTATGAAGGAGTATTTGCATGCTTTCAATCATTTATCTAGATATGCTCCTGAGTTTGTGAACACTGAGGCGAAAAAGATTGCTAGTTTCAAGCGAGGTTTGGGCCCCAAGTTGCTGAAGACTATGGGCCGCACTAAATGTGCAACTTTCAATGAGTTTGTCAGTGATGCTCTCACTCAAGAGAACTATAACACTATGTACACTGCAACCAAGACTCGCAAGAGGGCTTTTGAGGCCGGGACAGGATCATCTCAGTCCAAGGCTCCAGTGGCAGCTAAGCCACCGTTCCGTGCTCCAACGCCTAACCAGCGGTACCGCCCTCCGGTGAAGAAGAATCAGGCCAAAACGGGTTTCCACAAGGGATACTCTATTGCTCTTCCGAGGGGCAACATGGGTCCCAACTATGCCAAGACTCCACCTGCCAACCGTCCGTGCTGGAACTGCAATCAGACCGGGCATTGGCAGAGTAACTGTCCTTACCCGCCAAAGAAGGGCAATCAGGGGAACGTCCGTCAGGGGTGTGTTCACTACACCACTGTGGAAGCAATCCCTGCTGGTGAGGTAGTTACGGCTGGTATGTTTCTGGTTAACCAACGTGATGCACTTGTGCTTTTTGATTTGGGAGCATTGCATTCTTTTGTGAGTTCCGAATTTGTGTCTAAGCATAATATCAAGGCAATTACACTTGATAAGGGCAGTTATTGTATTAGTGCTGCGGGAAATGATATTTCCACCAATCAAGTGGTTTTGGGGGCAACTCTAGAAATAGGAGGCCGTCAGTTTCTTGCTGATTTGGTTGTTCTACCCGGTGTGGGCATAGATGTAATTCTGGGGATGAAGTGGATGAGTGGCAATGGAGTTCTTATCGACACCACCACTCGGGTAGTGATGTTGAAAGACCCAAATACCAAGGAGGCATTTCTAGTGCAACTCCCTCGTGATATTCAAATCCGTAGCACTGTAAATGCAGTTACATCTAAGGCTACTCAAGACATTCAAGTGGTGTGTGAGTTCCCAGATGTATTTCCTGATGATTTACCCGGGCTTCCTCCAGATCGGGATGTGGAGTTCAAAATTGAATTGATTCCCGGTACCGCTCCTATCTCTAGAAGACCTTATAGAATGCCACCCAATGAGCTAGCTGAGCTTAAGACCCAACTAAATGAGTTGCTGAAGAAGGGTCTTATCCGTCCTAGTTCTTCTCCATGGGGTTGTCCGGCTATCTTTGTGAAGAAGAAGGATCAATCCTTGCGCATGTGTGTGGACTATCGTCCCCTAAATGCGGTGACCATCAAGAACAAATACCCTCTTCCTCGTATTGATATCTTGTTTGATCAGTTGTCTAAAGCTAAAGTATTCTCCAAGATTGATTTGAGATCTGGGAATCATCAGATCAAGATTCGTCCTGAAGATGTACATAGGACAGCTTTCTCGACGAGGTATGGGTTATATGAGTATCTCGTCATGTCCTTCGGTCTTATAAATGCACCTGCTCACTTCATGTATCTCATGAATTCGGTGTTCATGCCCGAATTGGACAAGCTTGTGGTGGTCTTCTTGATGATATCTTGGTATATTCCTACAATGAAGAGGAGCATGCAGAGCATCTACGTATAGTGTTGTCGCGTTTGCGTGAGCATCAGCTTTACGCCAAGTTCAGCAAATGCGAGTTCTGGCTAAAGAAAGTGCCTTTCTTGGGCCATGTCTTATCTGATGAAGGCATATCGGTGGATCCAGCCAAGGTGCAAGAAGTGCTGGATTGGAAGGTTCCAACTTCGGTACATGAGGTTCGGAGTTTTCTTGGTCTGGCAGGATATTATCATCGATTCATTCCCGAATTCTCAAAAATATCCATGCCTATGACTCGTCTACTTCAGAAAGATGAGAAGTTCGTGTGGACGCCTGAGCGTGAAGAGGCATTCCACAAGTTGAGGACATTGCTGACATCAGCTCCTGTCTTAGCTCAGCCTGATATCGAGAAGCCTTTCGATGTCTTCTGCGACGCGTCGGGTATTGGTTTAGGCTGTGTGTTGATGCAGGAAGGTCGCGTTATCGTGTATGCCTCGCGCCAACTTCGAAAGCATGAGGTCAATTACCCTACTCATGACTTAGAATTGGCAGTAGTTGTTCATGCTTTAAAAATCTGGAGGCATTATTTGCTGGGTAATCTGTGCAATATCTACACCGATCATAAGAGCCTCAAGTGTATCTTCACTCAACCTGAATTGAACATGCGACAGCGAAGATGGCTTGAGTTGTTTAAAGATTATAATCTACAAGTGCACTATCATCCGGGCAAGGCAAACGTGGTCGCGGATGGCTTAAGTCGGAAAGCGCACTGTCACTCCATCCAAGTGGAAGATCCGTTGTTGTCACATCTTATGCGTCCACTTGTGCTCAACCAGATTTCTCTGGAGAGTACTCTTCGCAATCGAGTTATAGAATTGCAACGAACAGATGTAGGTATCCATCATGTAAAGAGGAAAATGAAAGAAGAAGAAACTAAGTATTTTCGAGTCGATGAGGACGGAATTCTTTGGTTCAAAGATCGACTTGTAGTCCCAAAAGACCGTGAGCTGCGAAATCAGATCTTGTCTGAAGCTCATTCATCCAAATTGTCTATCCATCCTGGTAGTAGCAAGATGTATCAGGATCTGAAACCTTTGTTTTGGTGGACAAAGATGAAAAAGGAGATTGCTGCTTTTGTCGCTCGTTGTGACAATTGTTGTCGTGTGAAGGCTGTTCACATGAAAGCTGGTTTACTTCAACCCTTGTCAATTCCTGGTTGGAAATGGGAAGAAGTTAGCATGGATTTCATCGTTGGACTCCCAACTTCTGTTAAGGGTTATGACTCTATCTGGGTGATTGTAGATCGTTTGACCAAGGTTGCTCGATTTATTCCAGTCCGAACTGACTATCGTCCACATCAATACGCGAAATTGTATTTCGAGCACATTGTTCGTCAGTACGGTGTACCTCGAACAATCATATCAGATCGTGGACCACAGTTCACTACTCGATTTTGGGAGTGTTTGCATGAGCAAATTGGTACTCATTTAGTCCGAAGCTCTGCTTATCATCCCCAAACAGCAGGTCAAACTGAAAGGGTCAACCAAATGCTAGAAGACATGTTGAGGGCATGTGCTCTCTCTTCAAAAGGTTCTTGGGTTAAGTGGTTGCCATTAGCTGAGTTCTCTTATAACAACAGTTATCAGGAGAGTATCAAAATGGCTCCATTTGAAGCCCTGTACGGTCGAAAGTGTCGAACTCCGTTAAATTGGGTAGAAGCCGGAGAGCGAAGCTATTATGGCATCGATTTCGTGAACGAGGCAGAGCAGAAAGTCCGTACCATCCAGCAACATCTAGAAGCTGCTCAAGCTCGTCAGAAAAGTTATGCCGACAAAAGAAGGAAGCCAATTGAGTTTTCAGTTGGTGACCATGTGTATATCAAGGTGTCTCCGATGAAGGGCGTACAAAGGTTCGGAGTCAAGCGAAAGCTTGCACCCCGTTCTGTGGGACCTTATCGGATTCTCGAAAAGAAAGGGAATGTGGCGTACAAAGTTCAACTCCCAGTTATGCTTCGAGCTATTTTCCCTATCTTCCACGTATCACAATTAAAGAAGTGCCTTCGTGTACCGGAGGAACGAGTGGAAGTTCGAGATATCAAGTTGAAATCAGACTTGGTGTATGAAGAAAAACCCGTAGCGGTTCTTGATCGCAAGGAACGGGAGACTCGTAATCATGTGGTTAAGTTCTACAAGGTGTTGTGGAGTAACCACGGGGAGGAAGATGCCACTTGGGAGACGGAGGATTATTTAAAAGAAGTTTACAAAACATTCTTCGAAAATCAGTAAGCTTTCAAATCTCGGGACGAGATTTTTGTAAGGGGGGAGGGCTGTAACACCCCAGTGTTATGGTTGCATTAATCATGTGCATAGCATGAGCATCATCATCTACTCAAAGCATATCATAATCATCATCTATCTTGAGCCATGTCATTCCATGCAAAAATGTGATCTAAATTGCTTAAATAGGCTCCCTAGGCTTATGTTTGAGTGAACCATGCTCATGTTTGTGTGCTATGCTTTGCTAAATAGTTCATCTATGCTTAACTTAACTTTGGGAACAATGTTCATGTTGATCATTTCTCCAAAATAGTCACTTAAGTCATACTTATGCAAATAGGCCCTAAAAACCTCTTTTGCTTAGGCTTTTAAAAAGTGTTTCATAAAATGTTTGCATGTCAAAACTTTCTACAGCAAAGTTGTAGCAAATTTTATAAGGAACAAAAGTTGTTTTATGACCATCTCATGAAAATGAACACATATAGCTCAAAAGTGGCCCACAAGGCAGATTTGGGGCTGTTTTCCACACTTAGAAAATTTTCTAAGTCCCCGGGTGGTTTGCAGTTTGTGTGATCGATTTTGAAAACTTCATACCTCTCAATCCAGCCTGATCTAGCTTTTGCCCCAGTTTACAAAGTTGTAGATCACGGCTAGTGCTCCAACTTTGTCAACTACATCATGTCCTAATTCGCTCTGGATTGGGATTAAATCGTTGTCAAAGTAGCTCTGTCAGTCGGCCATCGTTTTGTCTGAATCAGATTGGAGCTCACTGACGTGGCCGACCGGCGGCAGAGCAACGGCGACATTTGTCGTCCGTACGTCGTTCCTGGCCCCGCTCGTCAGCTCCCAGCGCGCGCATGTCGTCCACAGCGACGCCCCGAGCAGCGTGGACGCGTCCATTTCCTCTCTGCCTCGCCTCACTCGCTAGAAGAGCGCCCGCAGCAAGCTCACCGTCGCGAGCTCACTCCGGCGAGCTCGAGTGCGCTCCTCGCTGCGTCTCAGCCCAACAAACTGCATCCACAGCTCCGCCGTGAGCCGCTCTTCACTTCCCACCCTCTAGCTCGCCGCGAAACCCACCGTTGAGCCGCCATTCCCTTCTTCCCCCAAATTGGGTCGCCGCGACCATCTTTTCCGGCGAACTCAATGCCGAGCCCTGTGAAGCCGCTCGTCTTCTCTGGTTAGGTCCTAGAGGTTGATTAGGTTCCTAGCAAGAGTTTGCGCCACTTGGTGGACGCTCTACCGAACTCTCCGTCGCCGGACACGATGCGCAGCGACGCCGTGTTTCCGCCGGAGATGGGTGATCTCGTGGTCTGCGTGTTCCACGACGTTTCAAGCCAAGCCGTTTACCTAGGAAGCTTCGCCGTAGCCCGCTGGTGCTGTAGAAGGCCTTAGTTCACGCTCTACCTGCCTGAGGGCTCCGGCGTAACGCCGAGCACCTCCGCCGAGCCGCCATGATCGACGGTGAGAGTCGCCTCGGCGGTGAGGAAGATGACCCTGACAGTCGGGGTCCACTGTCAGTGTCACCTCACTTCCATCCTTTTCTTTTATTCAAATCTGGATTTTTGGCTTTCTTGCAAAAATCATATCTCCTGTTTCTGAGGTCCAAAAATTGTGAAACCAATTTTGTGGTATTCCTTGAGATGGCTAGTTTTTAACAAAAATATAAAATGAACCATGTTTTCTGGGAAAATATTTATTAAGGATTTAATCTTGTTATTCTTAAATAAATTCATATCTCTTGTTATACTACTTAGTTTGCTCTGAAATTTTTATGGTAGTCTCTATGTAGCATTAGAGTGCTTTGGTAAATATTTCATGATTTTTGGTGTACCGCAGCTTGGATATGTAAATTATGTTTGAGATTTGGCTTGTTTCTTCAATTAAATCACATGAAATAATTGGTCTTTATACTGGTGCTCTACTTGGGTAGTAAACTTGTTTATGGCATTCATAGTATGTAAATAATCTGAAATCTGTTGTTTGACACAATATAAGTCATGATTCCCAATTTATGAAATAAACACCTTGTAATATGTTAAATACATATCTTTAATTTGGTATGTGCAATTGCTCTGAAATTTTTATGGTGATGTCTTGATACTATACTTGTGCTTCTGTAATTTTTGTAGATTTGTCTGAGCACCCTGACTAGTATCTTGTAATTATGCTCCTTTCTAGAATTAAATTAATAAATGCTTTGTTAATAAACTTTTGGTGGTTATCATGTGGTGTTCTGGTAACCTTACGACATGTTTGTACTTATAAGTCATGTGGTTGGTACTGTTTGTACTTTGGTCATGTCATCAAATAATTAATTCTAGGGTTAAAAGCTGTTCTGGACAGCAAGGGAGTAATATAGTTTTTACTTGTTGTTAACTTGGTTTTATGGGAGGCTTGTCTGAATCAAAGTTGTTGTAAACTTTATGGACTAGCTGTGGTTTAATTTTGGCGTCAATTGGTCTAGTAGTTTGAAAGTTATAGCTGTTCCAAGTTGGGTTCCAGAAATAGGTGCTCTCTGTTTTTCTGGGACAGAACCTGGAACTTTGTTTTAATGGCTTCATTAACTTATGAATCTTGCTGTGATGTTCAAAGATGATTTGTAGCCAATTTCTTAGGCTTTCCAGAATGTCTTCACTCATGTTTGTTGGATCTGCCTAACACTAGTTATGATCTGTTTACTGAGCTAATCCTGCTGTTTGATGTTTGCTGATTAGGCTATCATGATAGATTTTGGGCTAAATTAACTTGTTAACTTGTGTGAACTTGTTATAACCGTTACTCCATAAAAGAGTGTCCAGTGAGTCCATTATGTTATCAAGCATTCATCTTTTAGCATGTACAACTTCTTATTCATCGAGCATGCAATAGGTGCATCGGACGCGACCACCTCCTACGAGCTGCAAGTGAACCCCGAAGGCCAGGAGGGCAACCCGGAGCATTCTAAGTCTCCCTTTACTTTCAAAAAGTTTATTCAATATGTTATATCTATTGCTGCATTAAGTATAGGAGTTGTGATGAAACCCTTGCTGCATTTTACTCCATCCTTGTCCAGATAACTCACCACCCCTTGGTTATAGAGTTAGGATCGAGTAGCAGCTTAGCCATGCTTAGTCGGTAGAAGTCGGGTGATTTCCTGTCACCTGCGCGATATAGGGTTGTGTCGGATCACGATGGTCTATATGTGCTATCGTGGATGAAACCTGTTTAAATTGATCTAAGCTGGGCAGAGTTTTGCAAGGTTGTAGTAACTCCGTCTGTGGCAACTAAGGACTGATCGTTGTACGTCCTCTTGCCATGTTGAACGCATGCCTAACACTTAGTTGGCCGGATAACTCGTTCCGATCGCGAAGCCGAGTAGTATGACTCAGGCCGGAAGACCGGCAAGTATAAAGTGCGCACTACCGGAGGAAGTGCGGTGTGCGGGGGACCATTGGCGTAAGCCCAAAGGCAGGTGAATTAAAATTCATGACCTCCCTGGTAGAGTGGTAGCCCTGGGAGTGCGGCGCTGATCGGAGTCGCGATTCCTGAGTCGTACCAAAGGTGACCCGTTTGCTCTCCGACGGGGGATGCTTGGGTGAGTGCTAGGAATACCCCTCCAGCTGGATAGGAATTCGATTCGAATCGCCATCTCCCCCGGTTAGTGAGAACTTGACAGAGCAGCGGCAAACGTAACATTCACTAATGCACTTGGTTTATGAAAATGATGATAGCAAGGAAGAACATATGATGAACTCAATATGGTTATTATTGCTTGTATTAATAAAGTGAAGTGCTTTATTACAGAAGCTAATCTAGTGGTAGGCTGATAATGAATAAACATGAATGCTTCCACAATAAGTTAGTTTTAATACAAGCCTTTGGCAAATGTTGAGTCAACCAGCTCTACTTTATACACTAGCCTTGCATGATCCTTGCTGTCTTTGTGTTTTTACTAGACGGGTAAGTCTAGCTGAGTACATTCTTGTACTCAGGGTTTATTTCCCACCTATTGCAGATGACATCTTTTATGACGGTTTCTGCAAGACGTGTCTCCATCCCGCTGGGGATGAGGACTAACCGTTGGGCACAGTTCTCTAACAACCTCGTACCTGTTGGTTTTGGAAGGATGATGTAGACTCTGGCAGTAACTCGAACTTATGAACTGAATTTGGAAAGTGTGTGTGTGTAACTATTTTGCTTCCGCTACTTCGAACAAGTGTTGTAATAACTTAACACTCCGATGTGGTGCCGCTTCGACGGCAATGAATGACAATGTAACATTCGCTGTGTGGTGCTGAATTATTACGATCTTGGTTTGTTGCAAGTTGGTTTGAAATCCTTCGTGATTTCAATTGACTACCAGGATTATATGGGCTCAAGTTTGGAAACTTGATTGCTTGTCGATCGTTTCTACACTTGAACTCTTATAATTTGGTCGGTTCTGTGATAGATCACGATGTGATGATGGCACTGATCACTCCCAGAGCTATACCAGTAAACTTCTTTAGCAGTGGGAAAGCCTCTAACCAGACCTATGAGTTTTACAATCTATCGGCACTAGCCCGCCAACTAGCTTTCGGTCAGCTGCCGATCGCACTTTGTTATGCCGATGTGATCAAACCGAGGGAAACCATCACCAGTCTTCTCGAGTGGACCAGGATAGCTCATCTGCCACCGAGTGCCGATACAGATGCAGATCTATCAGAGTGGATTCCGGCCCTCTTCATCACTCAGGCGTACAAGCAATGGTGGGAAGAATGGAAGGAGCATTTGTTCTGCAAATCGGCTCTTACGTACCGCGGCATGATCGATCCCCAGTACAAAGTCCCCGACAATACTGTAAGTATTTCCAAACCAATGTTTTAATCTTTTTATTTTCATTTTCATCGGTAACTTACTTTCTGTGTTATATTACAGGTCGACGATACACCACCATCGGTTAGTAGGAGTGGCAAGCCGATTGAGCTTTTCCCATCAGGTCCTATCTCCTCAATCGGCAACAATGCTCCCATCTTGGCTGCCATAATGCATCGAGGTGTGCGCCTCAAGAAAGTCACCACCAAGCGAACAAAGACATCTCCATCGGTAGCTGCCTCCACCTTAGCACAGGCCTTCAAGGTTCAAACTCTTTCATCCATACCTGTCGACGAAAGCTGGTCGGCAGTCTACCTTGGGGTATACCCACGGTAGTAGTTTATCGGTAGACGGTGCGCAAACTACGAACTCGATGGTGACGCAAGACACGGACAAGCTTTTTATCCAGGTTCGGCCGCTGAGTTGGCGTAATACCTACGTCCTGCGTCTGGTTGTATTGATTTGTGTTGAGAGAATATGATCTGTCCTAGGGGGGTCCCTTGCCCCTCCTTATATAGTCTGGAGGGCAGGGTTACAGATCTAGAAACTAATCCTAGTCGGTTACAATTGCCATGGATAATTCGATATCAATTCCTATTCTAACCGACTAGAATCCTACTTGATCTCCACATCTTGTTTCGTAATGGGCCAAGCCTCCTGGCCGAAGTCTAGCCGTAAGGGTATAGGGGTTTATACCCCCACAGCTAGTCCCCGAGCACCATGTATTGTGATGTAACACGCCGTCTTGAGCTTCTTCGATCAGTGAGACTTGACGTCTTCAATAAGTGGGAAAGTCACCCAAACAGTTGCAACGGTTCTTTGACCAACTCAAAAGACAGTTGATCAACATTGACATCGAAGAAGCGAGTTGTTCGAAGAATGCATGGTGCTCTAAATTTAAAAAGATTTCTTTCCTGGTGAAGTGTGCCCACTTTACTTTTTTGAAAGGTATAAACATCAAAAAAGCAAGCATATTCACCGCAAGGTGAAGTGTGCCCACTTAGTCCCTGTAACAGAATCGACCAAATTATAAAAGATTAAGCCTAATAGTGACCATTTGCATAGTCGAACTATCACGCTTAAGCCCATATAATCCCGGTAGTCCGTGAAATCTCGAAGGATTTCAAACCACACATCACATATACAGCCAAGATCGTAATAAGTTTAGCGGTCGCCATCCACAAGCACATCCAGATTACAACATTCATAAAATACATCGGAGTGCTTAAAGTTATTACAAACCAAGTTCTTCAAGTAGCGGAAGCTTCATAGTTTGAAATTACAACACACACGATAAGTCTGATACAGTGCCATAGTTCGGTCATTCCCACAAAAGCAAAAGAAGAGACGGAGTGACCATCGCCCTTGGTCTAGTCATCACCCATAGCTGGGTACAGACAGAGGATGCAATAACCATAGTACATTTGACCATCTGCAAAACAACATGGGAATAGAACCCTGAGTACGAGAAGGTACTCAGCTAGACTTACCCGTCATAAACTTAAAATAAAGACTCATCAAGGATCATGAAGGCTATTTGGTGGGGTAGCTGACAACCATTTTGCAAAGACCGCAAGGTTTTATTACCCAAACCTACATAAATCTTTTCTTCTTTTAGTCTGCTCAAGTTGAAAGTATCATTATCTATTATCTAGGTTTGCTCCTGTGCTATTACAAGCAAGTATGAGACTATGATAGTACCTCATCACAGCAGTCATAAACCCGTTTCATTATAACCCAAGTGTTCCATAGTCCTTACTACGAGGACGAAGCTCATGTCAAGTGCTCCCTATCCAGGAGCGATGGCGATTCGAATCGATTTCTAACCAGCTGGCGAGGTATTCCCCACACAAACCACACTCACTGATCAAGTGAGCTACAGATCACCGTATTACACTATCTAGGACCAATTCGCGGGTTCGGCAGGCACCGCCAGTACCCGAGGACCGTTCCGGCGACCGAGGTATCCAAGGTATACCAAGGTTGCGCGCCGCGCCCTCGTCGTTCTCCTCAACCATCACCAATACAGCGCATGGCGGCTCGATTCCCGGCCCGGATAGTGTTCAGGCTTTGCGGTCGGAACGACTTATCCTTCCAGCTAAGTGTGGGGCATGCGTTCAACATGACAAGAGGGCCGTCAACGATCGGTCCTTAATCGACACAGGCAGGGGCACCATGGTCAACCCACCATAAGACCCCGCCCGGTCTCCAAATTCGTTCCACACTTGGTTATTCTTTTCCCCGAGCAACCAATGCTTAATCAAGCAGGTATCCACCTATATCTCGCAGGTGACAGGGAATCACCCGACTTCTACCGAACTAAGCAAGCTAAGCATAGACTCCGTGCCTATCTACATAGGACAAGGTAGTTGAATGAGTAGGAATAACAAGGAGTACTCATGCAGCAACGGTATCAGGCAACTCCTATCACTTAATATGCAATACAGTAGAACAAGTATAACACTTTATATAAGTTAGCGAGAAAAGGGAGACTTAGAATGCTCCGGGGCTTGCCTTTCTCAAACGTGCTGGGTCGGTGATCCGGACACTCCTGCAATTCCTCTCCGGGTTCCTGTGCTTCCGGAGGTTCCTGCTCCTGAAGCTCCTCGGGTTCCTCGGTTCCCACCTCGTTCTCCTGCGAGCCTGTATGATGCATACATGCTGATGAGTGGAGTGCGAGATGCCCGAGTGGATGCTTACATGAGGGAGTACCAAAGGAGTCATGTTATGATGCATAGGTAATGCACTTGGTCATGCTTATTACAAGGTAGTCAACATCATCCAAGAATAAACAATTGAATCAAACATCTATTACATTCTCTTCTATAATTATTTTCCAAATGAAATCAGCAACCTACATGATGCTTCAAAGATACACCAAACCCAACTTAGTCCATTCAACCCACATACACAACCATTCAAAATTTTCTTTATTCATTTCTAAGCCCATTAAAAATCACATGCAATTCTGTTCATCAATAAATTCCCGAAAAACTACAGGAGACTACTAGCTAATCATAAAGTCTACTGTAAATTTTTCATAATTTTTGGTTACTTATTTTGAGCCACAAAAATCACAAGATTAATGGATAAGGCAAGTATAATCACCCTACTGTGATATAAGTGTCAAACAACAGATTTCATATTTTTACAATTTATCTAATATCATAAGAAATACCCACAAAATTTTCCAGATTTATTGCATGACCCATTTAATTATTAAAAATCATAAAGCACTGCCATGCAAGCATTTAAATTACCATAAATTCATTTATACACCAAATAATATGTAACAATATTTTCTCAGTGATTAAACACACATGCAGAGCCAGCAAAACAAGTTTCACATTTTTCTGAGCCATATTTCATTTACTATGCATTTTCCAAGTTTAACAAAATCATGGATAAAATATATTCACACAGAAACGTTGCTCCAACATGACATGCAATTACATCAAACTGTAGATCTGGAAATATAGAGCACACCAAAATTTATTTCATTCAATTTGGAGCTGTAGAACTCAAGATATAGATTTTACAAACTTTAAATCAATTTCTGGAAAACACTTTTTCAAGAAAACCGACGAAAAACGCTACGCACACCCAGATCTACACCCACCGGGGTACCCCTGCGACTGACAGTGGGTCCCCGACCCCACCAGTCAGCGAGACCGAGAGGGAGCTCACCTCCGACGAGCGGATCTCGCCGGCGGTGAGGTCTCCGGCCACGGGGTGAGCACCAACGTGCTCCCCGCAGCAAGACGCACCCAACGGTACCCTTGGATCGACCAGAGGGCGGCCGGAACACCTCCGGCGAGCATGCATGGCGGCACGGCGGCACTGCTCGCCGTGGCCAGGCTGCTCCGGCGCGGTAGAGCGTGCGCAAACGCCTCTCCGAGCTTCCTCACCTTCCTACCGACCTAGCGCAACAGAGAACGAGCGAAAAGACGCAGGGAAACGCTAGATCCGCCGCGGCGGAGTACTCCGGCGAGCTCGGGGTAACTCCGGCGAGCGATTCACGGCGCTCGACGGACTCTCACCTCGGTAGAACGTTCGCACGAGCTTACCCTAGCGACGGCGAGTGCCCTGGTGCTCTCGGCGTCGAGCTTGAGGCTCTGGTGTGGCCGGCGACGAGCGGCGGAGCTCTCTCCGGCAATGGCGCGTGGAGGAGTGGCTGCTGCTGCGCGGTGCGAGCAGAGGAGGAAGGAGAAGGAGGGCGCGGGGGACAGAACGGGCGAAATGGTCTGGGAGCCTGCGCCGGCGTCCCGACCAGGGGGGTTGGAGGCCGGCCGCGGCGCGTCCAACGCCGGCGTACGGCCGCCACGTGGCCGGCGCCGGGTGGAGCGAGGCGCGTCCGCGCGCGGGAGGGAGAGGGAGAGGGGAGGCAGGCCAGGTCGCTTGCTGGGCCGAAAGGGAAGCGGGGTTGGCCCAGCAGCGCCTGCCCCTTTCTCTTTTTTTTGAATTTCTTTTCTCCAAATTCTTTCTAAATTCATTTGGACCAATTTAAAATCATTTTCACCTCTTGCTCCCAAAAACAAAGTTGTTCCAAATTAAAAACTCTACAACTTTGCTTTGACAAGCAAGACCAAATTCCAAACAAAATTTGAATTACAAGTTAAAACTCAGCTCTAGGTTTTAAATAAATTCATTTTGGAAAAGTTTGTATAAACTCCATTTCTCAAATTCCATAGCTCCAAAAATTGCACAAAAATGTTCTTAATTCTTCTTACACATAAAGCAACCTAATTTGAATATTTCACAATTTTAGAAACAAGCATCACATTTTTAACATAATTAAAGCACATGAAATGAAGCACATAAAATCATAATTTGAAAAGAGTGTCATGCTCATGATGCTTATGCTTGATGGAAATGCTTATGCATGACTTTGGTGAGACTAAGTGCATGCTTAACACCTAGGGTGTTACAGCCCTTCCCCCCTTAGGGAAATCTCGTCCCGAGATTTTGGGTTACTAACTATTTCTTATGAAACTTTGGGTAAACTGTTTTTAAGTAATCCTCTGTTTCCCAGGTGGCATCCCTATCGTCATGATGACTCCATACCACCTTATATGTTCTGACAATTTTGTTTCGGGTTACTCGCTCCTTGGTATCCACGATTCCCACTGGCTGCTCTTTATACTCTAAGTCTGCTTTTATTTTGATCCCTCGGGGTTCAATTCTTTGCTCAGGCACTTTCAAACATTTCCGTAGTTGCGACACATGGAAGACCGGAAAGATCGAGCTCATCTCTTCAGGTAACTGAATCTTATAGGCCACTAGGCCTTTCCTCTCTAGCACTTGGTACGGTCCCACATATCTGGGTGCAAGCTTGCTTCGAACTCGGAAACGTTGAACTTTCTTCATTGGCGTAACCTTGAGGTACACATAGTCACCTATGTTGAATTCAAGTGCCCTTCTTCTCTTATCAGCATAACTCTTCTGTCGTGACTGTGCGGCTTGCATATGTTGTTGTATAATCTGCACCTTTTTCTCGGCATCATTCACAAAGTCGATACCATAGTATCTCCTTTCACCAGGTTCCACCCAGTTTAACGGAGTTCGACATCTCCGCCCATACAAAGCTTCGAACGGGGCCATCTTGATGCTCTCTTGATAACTATTATTGTATGAGAACTCAGCCAGAGGTAACCATGATTCCCACGATCCCCTGGATGATAGCACACAGGCTCTTAGCATATCTTCTAACACTTGATTTAGCCTCTCGGTTTGACCTGAAGTCTGGGGATGATACGCCGTGCTTCTTATCAGACTGGTCCCCAAGCTCTTATGCATGCGCTCCCAGAAGTGAGCAGTGAACTGCGGTCCCCTATCCGATATGATAGTTTTGGGAATACCATGCAATTTGACGATCTCAGCCATATATATATCAGCATACTCGGGAGGTCTGTATGTGTTCTTGACTGGAATGAAATGAGCCGACTTGGTTAATCGATCTATGATTACCCAAATCGAGTCATTCCCCTTCCTGGTTGTCGGTAAGCCGGTGATAAAGTCCATACTGACCTCTTCCCATTTCCACTCCGGAACTGATAACGGTTGTAACACACCTGCAGGTTTCATATGGATGGCCTTAACTCTGCAACACGTGTCACAACGGGCCACATAAGCGGCTATTTCTTTCTTCATCTTGGTCCACCAAAAGTGGGGCCTTAGATCTTGATACATTTTGCTGCTGCCAGGATGAATAGAAAGCTTAGAGAGATGGGCTTCATCCATGATGCGATTCTTCAACTCCCGATCTTTCGGGACCACTAACCGCTGTTGAAACCACAGTACCCCCTTCTCATCAACCCGAAACTGAGTCTTTGGGTCATCTTTGATCTTCTCTTTGATGTGGAAAATACCCTTGTCTGTTTTCTGACCTTCAATGACTTGACTCTCGAGTGAACAACTGAGTTGTATATGACATAAGACCTCAGGATGCATAAGATTGAACCCATCTTCAAACAACGGTTGAACCATTTGATAGTGCGGTTTGCGACTCAAAGCATCTGCGACCACATTAGCTTTGCCTGGATGATAGTGAACTTCCAGGTCATAATCCTTGATTAGCTCTAACCACCGTCGTTGCCTCATATTCAGCTCGGACTGAGTGAAGATGTACTTCAAACTCTTGTGATCGGTGTAAATGTGACACTTATTTCCTAGCAGATAATGTCTCCAGATCTTCAAAGCATGTACCACTGCTGCTAACTCAAGGTCGTGCGTTGGATAGTTGACTTCATGCTTTCTCAACTGTCGGGAAGCATAAGCTATCACCCTGCCATCTTGCATCAACACACACCCCAGGCCACTCTTCGATGCGTCACAAAACACATCAAAAGGCTTCTCTATATTCGGTTGTGCCAGAACGGGAGCAGTGGTTAGCAACTTTCGCAAGGTGCGGAAGGCTAACTCACACCCTTCCGTCCAGACGAACATATGATCCTTTTGTAGCAAACTTGTCATTGGCTTAGCAATCTTGGAGAAGTCAGGTATGAAACGACGATAATACCCGGCCAGACCAAGAAAACTTCTAACTTCCGAGACAGAAGTTGGTGCCTTCCAGTCCATGACTTCCTGCACTTTTGATGGATCTACGGCAATCCCTTCTTCAGACAAAATGTGCCCTAGGAACGGAACTTTCTTCAACCAGAACTCACACTTGCTGAACTTGGCATATAACTGATGCTCTCGTAATCGTGTCAGCACGATTCTCAGATGTTCGGCGTGATCTTGCTCATTTTCTGAATATACCAGAATATCATCGATAAACACCACAACAAACTTATCCAATTCTGGCATAAAGATTGAATTCATCAGATACATAAAGTATGCAGCAGCATTTGTCAACCCAAAGGACATGACAAGATACTCGTACAACCCATATCTGGTGGAAAAAGCAGTCTTCAGGATATCTTGCGGACGAATCTTGATTTGGTGATACCCAGATCTCAAATCTATCTTAGAGAACACTCTTGCCTTGGATAACTGATCAAACAGGATATCAATCCTTGGCAAGGGATACTTATTTTTGATTGTCACTGCATTGAGTGGACGATAGTCCACGCACATGCGCAACGACTGATCCTTCTTTTTCACAAACAACGCTGGACAACCCCATTCCGACGAGCTGGGCCGGATGAACCCTTTTTCTAGTAACTCCATCAGTTGTTTCTTCAACTCTGCGAGTTCGTTTGGTGGCATCCGGTACGGCCTTCTAGATATTGGTGCTGTACCTGGTATCAACTCGATTACAAACTCTACCTCCCTATCTGGGGGAAGTCCTGGTAACTCCTCGGGAAACACATCAGGGAACTCACAGACCACTGGGATCTGTGGTAAAGGGACCACGTGCGTAGCACAGGAGATGCTAGTAAAGTCAAGACGACGGGGCAGAGGTACTTGAAAAGAGTTACTGCCCTATGGTTCTCTGAGAGATAACATCCTCTTTCCAGTATATATGACCGCATCCCATTCCCTCATCCATTTCATGCCCATGATAACATCCAAAACTAACCCAGGCATGACCACTAGATTTACCCGAAAGACTCGGCCACTTATCTCCAGGGTTGCCCCTCGGACCACTCTATTGGTCAACACATCTGCCCCTGCTGAGCTGATGCGGTAGCCATAGCCCAGATCTGTAACTGGTTGATTATGCTTTTGTGCAAATGCTTGACTCATGAAAGAATGCGACGATCCAGAATCAAACAAAACAACTGCAAGATGTTGGTTGACAGAAAACATACCAGCTGTTACCGGTTCTCCTTCCGGGATTTCCTCGATCGAGGTATGATGCACACGAGCTGGATATGTTGGCTGCTGCCTCTTGGGGTAGGGACGTTCCTTAGCAAAGTGCCCCATCTTGTGGCAGTTATAGCATGGACCCTTGGGCGCATTGTTGACGGCAGGTGCTGCAGCTTGAATTGCCTTTGGCTTGGCAGGAGCTATCGCCACCTTGTACGGCTTCTGCTGTGTTGGATGCCCGGTGTTCCTTCTCTGCGGTGGTCAGAACCTAGCACCCGGGGCAGGAGGACGATACTACTGTCGCCCTGCCACTGGTGCCCTGGACTGGGATGATCCTGCTTCAAAAGCCCTTTTACGTGACTTGGATGCACTGTAGTTGTTGTTATTGTTCTCTTGGGTCAGGCAGTCACTGATATAGGCATTGAAAGTAGCCCTGGCCCCTGTACCCATGGTCTTCAGCATCTTTGGATTCAAGCCCCTCTGGAAACTAGCAATCTTCTTGGCCTCTGTGTTCACAAACTCAGGGGCATAGCGAGCGAGATTATTGAAGGCATGTAGATACTCTTTCACAGATTTCGTCCCTTGGGACAGCCTCATGAACTCCCCAACCTTCATTTCAACCACACCAGGAGGAATGTAATTTCCCCGGAAAGCGGTGGTGAAGCGGTTCCAGGTGATTGGTGTCCCCTCTGGGTAGGTGGTACGGTGATGGGACCACCAAATCCCAGCGGGTCCTTGCAACTGATGTGCCGCATACTCAGCCTTGAGTTCTTCCGTCATTCGGAGAAGACGAAACTTCTGCTCCATAGTGTTGATCCACTCATCTGCTTCGAGCGGTTCCAAGGCCTCCTTAAAGATTGGTGGCTTGGTATCCATGAAGTCCTTGAACGAACTGTACTTGTTGACCTCCCGACCACCCTGATTATCTCCACGACGGGTGTTGTCAGCTATGTTGCGCAAAGCTTCTTCCATGTTGCGCTGCATCTGTTCCATGTTGCGTTGGCTTCCCAGAAACTGCGCGAAAAACACATCCGCAATGTACGGGGGAGGCGGTGGTGGTGGCGGTGTTGGTGCTCTGTCCTCATTCCGTTGAGCCCCACCTCCGGATGTACCTGCTCCAAGGCCCGGATTGCTGTTACCCCCGCCACGTGTTTGTACCATCTGCATACGCCAATGATAAGCAATCGTTAGGAGTTGCCATCAACCGGTAGAAAATGTGTAAAATCGTGCCATACTGAATTTACTGAGGGAATAAATTCACACAATAAACAAAGGCACAACAACTCATCATCCACGCACAACATCACTAACAAATTACTTAACATTCACGCAACAAGGTTCGCGTACATCCAACTTGCCAGCATACATACACTGGACTTTCAGCATCAACTCATAAAGTCTTACACAGCCCAGATCCAAAAGTACATGACATGCCACGCAACATACATCACAAAAGAGGAAAGACTAGCTCTAGAGCCCTAGCATCTACTCGCTGTGGTCACTGTCCATGCCAGAGCCATCCTCATCTTCATCACCACTAGCAGCTGCTCCTATCTCGGGATCCACGTCCATCTCGTCCTCAGAGTCTAGCTCCGCTGCTCCAGGCAGGTGGTGAGGGTGGAGCTGGTTATGCAGCTGGTGGATCTCCTCATGCAAGTTCTCATTGTACTCCTCGGCATCAGCTAGCTGCTGCTCTAGCTCTAGCTGTCGGGCCCTCAAAGTGTCCTCCTCGTGCCAGGCTTCATTCCTCTGTCCAAGCACATGGACTAGCATGCGCTCGCAGTTCCTGTGAGCAGTAGTCACCCTGTCCTTCTGCTCCCGTACTGCAAGCAGGTCCTGACTCAGCTCACTGTTCTTCTGGATTGCCTGGTCTCTCTCTGGTCACACGAGCCAACTCTGCCTGTAGCCTCTCAACCTCAGAGTCAAACTCACGCTGCAACTGACGCTTCTCATCCTGGACGGTGAGAAGAGACCCGGACAAGCGACCCAAACAACGCTCCAGGCCTCCATAGGTCTTCATCAACGCGTACATGGCACTCATAGCTGCACTGTCACTGTGCTGGTCCTCATCCGCACTCCTCTCTAGAGCATTCACCTCGGACTGATCCCACACCGAAGTGTAAGGGTCACCCCGGGGAAACACCCCAGCGAAGGCGTGGGCCAGCTCCTGTGGAAACCTCTCCATGAGGTCCCTCAAAACTGCGAAAGCTGCCCTGCTGGCACCGTGGAAAGGCGTGACACCTCGGGACTCGTACACCCAGCCGCCCCAAGCAGGGTCTCCTCCACTGGTAGGGACAACTGCCTCGATCCCCACCAGGGTCTCATCCGTAAGTGGCTCCTTATCCCAATAGTAGCGAGGCTCCCTTCCTTCGGGATACCCCATCGAACTGAGCACCCTCCAAAGCAAAGTGGGCATCCCAAACTCCTCTAGGAACTTGCTCTTATGTCGCGAGCTCCTAGCTGCCAACGGACGGCGAGGGGCCCGCCCACCAGTGGACTTGCGAGCGGTGAGCCTAGTGCGTGCCATCTGCTGCAAATGGAATACCGTGGGTAAGAGCGAGGATTACCTTTAATTATTTTATTTAGAATTGGGACAGATTAAATTAAGGGGGAAAGTAAGCAATGATATGAAATGAACATGATGCATGCACGAACTTACGATCTCACAAACTTAGAAAACAAAGGTTAACACTAGGCGGTATATGCGGTGGCACACAACGTTCTCCCATAACGTAACTAGCGTTCTAAGCGAGAACGTGGTTAGGGTACCTGCAGAAAACTCATTTCAGCCCACCCACAGTATGATCGTGCAGAACAAAATTTAAAACTATACACTTCACATACACAGACACCCGTCCATGCATGCGATGTGTCACTACCCACATCATCGCCCTAATGACGGCATCGCCTCTCAGGACGGAATTCCCAGCATGCGGTACTGTTCCCAAGACACACCAACATGTGTGCATGACACAGTACCTGACAACACTTCCCTAGACCGGCAGTGTATCCGATCATGCTCTCACAACTCCCACTTACCATGGCGTAGAGGAAGAATTGATCCATACATTACCACTCAAATGAATGGCACTCATACTATTGCACGCCGTATGAGCGACGAAATAAAAATATGATGCATTAACCCCCAAGTCAGTACTTAGCTAGCCACCTTAGAGTCCTTAACTGGGCATAAAGGATATGACCATGGCACACTAGATAATTTTCCCAAAACTTAGTTTAACACCTTGATCATTATTAATTAATTAATAAAATCTTTTACTAAACCGGTTTAGACTTTTGTTTAAAACATACTTATGAACAGTAACTCGCTAAACCTTGCTCCGATGCCAGCTGTAACAGAACCGACCAAATTATAAGAGATTAAGCCTAATAGTGACCATTTGCATAGTCGAACTATCACGCTTAAGCCCATATAATTCCGGTAGTCCGTGAAATCTCGAAGGATTTCAAACCACACATCACATATACAGCCAAGATCGTAATAAGTTTAGCGGTCGCCATCCACAAGCACATCCAGATTACAACATTCATAAAATACATCGGAGTGCTTAAAGTTATTACAAACCAAGTTCTTCAAGTAGCGGAAGCTTCATAGTTTGAAATTACAACACACACGATAAGTCTGATACAGTGCCATAGTTCGGTCATTCCCACAAAAGCAAAAGAAGAGACGGAGTGACCATCGCCCTTGGTCTAGTCATCACCCATAGCTGGGTACAGACAGAGGATGCAATAACCATAGTACATTTGACCATCTGCAAAACAACATGGGAATAGAACCCTGAGTACGAGAAGGTACTCAGCTAGACTTACCCGTCATAAACTTAAAATAAAGACTCATCAAGGATCATGAAGGCTATTTGGTGGGGTAGCTGACAACTATTTTGCAAAGACCGCAAGGTTTTATTACCCAAACCTACATAAATCTTTTCTTCTTTTAGTCTGCTCAAGTTGAAAGTATCATTATCTATTATCTAGGTTTGCTCCTGTGCTATTACAAGCAAGTATGAGACTATGATAGTACCTCATCACAGCAGTCATAAACCCGTTTCATTATAACCCAAGTGTTCCATAGTCCTTACTACGAGGACGAAGCTCATGTCAAGTGCTCACTATCCAGGAGCGATGGCGATTCGAATCGATTTCTAACCAGCTGGCGAGGTATTCCCCACACAAACCACACTCACTGATCAAGTGAGCTACAGATCACCGTATTACACTATCCAGGACCAATTCGCGGGTTCGGCAGGCACCGCCAGTACCCGAGGACCGTTCCGGCGACCGAGGTATCCAAGGTATACCAAGGTTGCGCGCCGCGCCCTCGTCGTTCTCCTCAACCATCACCAATACAGCGCATGGCGGCTCGATTCCCGGCCCGGATAGTGTTCAGGCTTCGCGGTCGGAACGACTTATCCTTCCAGCTAAGTGTGGGGCATGCGTTCAACATGACAAGAGGGCCGTCAACGATCGGTCCTTAATCGACACAGGCAGGGGCACCATGGTCAACCCACCATAAGACCCCGCCCGGTCTCCAAATTCGTTCCACACTTGGTTATTCTTTTCCCCGAGCAACCAATGCTTAATCAAGCAGGTATCCACCTATATCTCGCAGGTGACAGGGAATCACCCGACTTCTACCGAACTAAGCAAGCTAAGCATAGACTCCGTGCCTATCTACATAGGACAAGGTAGTTGAATGAGTAGGAATAACAAGGAGTACTCATGCAGCAACGGTATCAGGCAACTCCTATCACTTAATATGCAATACAGTAGAACAAGTATAACACTTTATATAAGTTAGCGAGAAAAGGGAGACTTAGGATGCTCCGGGGCTTGCCTTTCTCAAACGTGCTGGGTCGGTGATCCGGACACTCCTGCAATTCCTCTCCGGGTTCCTGTGCTTCCGGAGGTTCCTGCTCCTGAAGCTCCTCGGGTTCCTCGGTTCCCACCTCGTTCTCCTGCGAGCCTGTATGATGCATACATGCTCATGAGTGGAGTGCGAGATGCCCGAGTGGATGCTTACATGAGGGAGTACCAAAGGAGTCATGTTATGATGCATAGGTAATGCACTTGGTCATGCTTATTACAAGGTAGTCAACATCATCCAAGAATAAACAATTGAATCAAACATCTATTACATTCTCTTCTATAATTATTTTTCAAATGAAATCAGCAACCTACATGATGCTTCAAAGATACACCAAACCCAACTTAGTCCATTCAACCCACATACACAACCATTCAAAATTTTCTTTATTCATTTCTAAGCCCATTAAAAATCACATGCAATTCTGTTCATCAATAAATTCCAGAAAAATTACAGGAGACTACTAGCTAATCATAAAGTCTACTGTAAATTTTTCATAATTTTTGGTTACTTATTTTGAGCCACAAAAATCACAAGATTTATGGATAAGGCAAGTATAATCACCCTACTGTGATATAAGTGTCAAACAACAGATTTCATATTTTTACAATTTATCTAATATCATAAGAAATACCCACAAAATTTTCCAGATTTATTGCATGACCCATTTAATTATTAAAAATCATAAAGCACTGCCATGCAAGCATTTAAATTACCATAAATTCATTTATACACCAAATAATATGTAACAATATTTTCTCAGTGATTAAACACACATGCAGAGCCAGCAAAACAAGTTTCACATTTTTCTGAGCCATATTTCATTTACTATGCATTTTCCAAGTTTAACAAAATCATGGATAAAATATATTCACACAGAAAAGTTGCTCCAACATGACATGCAATTACATCAAACTGTAGATCTAGAAATATAGAGCACACCAAAATTTATTTCATTCAATTTGGAGCTGTAGAACTCAAGATATAGATTTTACAAACTTTAAATCAATTTCTGGAAAACACTTTTTCAAGAAAACCGACGAAAAACGCTACGCACACCCAGATCTACACCCACCGGGGTACCCCTGCGACTGACAGTGGGTCCCCGACCCCACCAGTCAGCGAGACCGAGAGGGAGCTCACCTCCGACGAGCGGATCTCGCCGGCGGTGAGGTCTCCGGCCACGGGGTGAGCACCAACGTGCTCCCCGCAGCAAGACGCACCCAACGGTACCCTTGGATCGACCAGAGGGCGGCCGGAACACCTCCGGCGAGCATGCATGGCGGCACGGCGGCGCTGCTCGCCGTGGCCAGGCTGCTCCGGCGCGGTAGAGCGTGCGCAAACGCCTCTCCGAGCTTCCTCACCTTCCTACCGACCTAGCGCAACAGAGAACGAGCGAAAAGACGCAGGGAAACGCTAGATCCGCCGCGGCGGAGTACTCCGGCGAGCTCGGGGTAACTCCGGCGAGCGATTCACGGCGCTCGACGGACTCTCACCTCGGTAGAACGTTCGCACGAGCTTACCCTAGCGACGGCGAGTGCCCTGGTGCTCTCGGCGTCGAGCTTGAGGCTCTGGTGTGGCCGGCGACGAGCGGCGGAGCTCTCTCCGGCAATGGCGCGCGAAGGACCGGCTGCTGCTGCGCGGTGCGAGCGGAGGAGGAAGGAGAAGGAGGGCGCGGGGGACAGAACGGGCGAAATGGTCTGGGAGCCTGCGCCGGCGTCCCGACCAGGGGGGGTTGGAGGCCGGCCGCGGCGCGTCCAACGCCGGCGTACGGCCGCCACGTGGCCGGCGCCGGGTGGAGCGAGGCGCGTCCGCGCGCGGGAGGGAGAGGGAGAGGGGAGGCAGGCCGGGTCGCTTGCTGGGCCGAAAGGGAAGCGGGGTTGGCCCAGCAGCGCCTGCCCCTTTCTCTTTTTTTTTTGAATTTCTTTTCTCCAAATTCTTTATAAATTCATTTGGACCAATTTAAAATCATTTTCACCTCTTGCTCCCAAAAACAAAGTTGTTCCAAATTAAAAACTCTACAACTTTGCTTTGACAAGCAAGACCAGATTCGAAACAAAATTTGAATTACAAGTTAAAACTCAGCTCTAGGTTTTAAATAAATTCATTTTGGAAAAGTTTGTATAAACTCCATTTCTCAAATTCCATAGCTCCAAAAATTGCACAAAAATGTTCTTAATTCTTCTTACACATAAAGCAACCTAATTTGAATATTTCACAATTTTAGAAACAAGCATCACATTTTTAACATAATTAAAGCACATGAAATGAAGCACATAAAATCATAATTTGAAAAGAGTGTCATGCTCATGATGCTTATGCTTGATGGAAATGCTTATGCATGACTTTGGTGAGACTAAGTGCATGCTTAACACCTAGGGTGTTACAGTCCTCGAGCCTGGTAGTAGGTGACGTAGGCACGTGGTGCCAGGGTCAAAAGAAAATTCCCCAAAGTAGTTTTGAGACTGAGATGCATCGCTAGATGCATCGTACCGATGTAGTCCCCGAGCTTGCTGGAAGGCGAAGTATGAGCCTTGTAGCAAGGTCTAAAAAATTGAATTTACCAGTCCGTCTGCAATTGAATAGACTAATCGACCAGTCCCCGGGTGTATAATAGTATGACGACCAGTCCCCAAGCACCAAGTACGCTCCTTAGAATTCTGCGTTGCTATACTGTACGACCAGTCCCCGAGCATCGAGTTCTCGGTGGTCGGTGCAGTCTTTGAAGTTCCGAGCTGATAGACTGGGCGACCAGTCCCCGAGCGTCGAGTGCTCGGTGGTCGGTGCAGTCCTTGAATTTCCTAGCTGATAGACTGGGCGACCAGTCCCCGAGCGTCGAGTGCTCGGTGGTTGGTGCAGTCCTTGAAGCTCCGAGCTGATAGACTGGGCGACCAGTCCCCGAGCGTCGAGTGCTCGGTGGTCGGTGCAGTCCCCGGACTATTGACTCTCTGGCATATTTGTCTTCTTTTTATTGAAACGATCTTTTCAGTTAAAGTTGACATGACGAGACCTCCTGGTGGGTTGTCAGATGGACGCATGAAAAGTTGCGCCTGGCAACTGTACAGCCACCCTTTGCGTGGTTTGAGAAAAAGGGAACCATCAATTGGTACGAAAACTCCGCCGCATTAATTGTCTATAATCATTATAAACCGAAACGCCGCATCCGCCGCATGGCCCGCCCACTTCCCGAGAATACGGGAAGTGGGAGAGGTGGAGTTGCGGGTTATAAAAGCCTGACAGTTCCGCCTGTGCTCCTTACCCTGCCATTGCCCTCAAGCCTTCCATTTTTGCCTCCTTCAATCACCTGCATCTTCGTAACACAAATCCACTTCTCACCTCCAATGGCAAAGAGCAACGCCAAGAAGAGGGCTGAACTGATGGCCAAGGAGTGGAAGAAGTCCCGCAGCACCACCAAATCCCTCGGTGACCTCGTCGACATGGGACTCCTGCACAGCTCGGAGCTCGGCGGCTGGAGAGCACCGGAAGGAGAAAGCTTCCCCGACCCTCGTGCCGGTGAGATCGTCGTGTTTGAAGATTTCGTTAAGAGGGGCTTTGGGGTTCCGGTTCATCCTTTTCTCCAAGGTCTTCTTCTGTATTATGAGATCGGGATTTGCAATCTGCACCCGAACTCAATTCTCCTTATTTCCACGTTTATTCATCTGTGCGAGGCCTATGTTGGCATAGAGCCGCACTTCGATCTTTTTCGTTACCTTTTCTGCTTGAGGAAGAAGGGAGCAGTTGGAGGCTCCAAGGTTGCAGGTGGAGTGTACCTCAACCTTCGTGATGGAATGAAGAATCACTACCTGCACTGTCCATGGAACACTTCCTTGACCGAATGGTATAGGAAGTGGTTCTACGTCAGGGAGGAACCGGGCAGCTCCACGTTCTGCGACGTGGGGTACATTCCCGAGAAGAGGGTAAGCTGGACCGACCGCCCGGAGTTCGACGGTCAAGTGGCGGATCTGATGAAGCTGATCGACTGGTCGCGCCTGGATGGGCTTGGCGTGGTCGGCAACTTCATTTGTCGTTGGGTGATGCCCTGCCAGAAGAGGGTGCACTCGGCGTACGAGTATTCCGGAAGCGTGGACCCGACCAGGATGCGACCGGAGATCTTGGAGAAGGCGGAGGTACAATGGCTGTTGAACGAGCTGTTCAACTTTGCAGACGGAGGCTTCATCCGCGGCAGTGATCGGGTGCAAGCCTTCAAGTTAGGCCGACCAGCACCAAAGGTATGTTGCAGAGTATTTTGTTTTAGCATTCGTATATCGTCTGTAGCTGACTCATCTTTGTTGCTTTTGCAGATCGGCGATGTCGACCGGTGCACAGTGTATGTATCACTGGCACCGGGGATGGAGGATCCTGCAGGAGAAGACTTGCCAGAAGGCAATACTGCTAGGTGTACTCGTTACACCAGCAGTGAGGAGGAACAAGCCCGCCCCGTCCCGACCACCGAGGAGAGGGTAGCGGGGAAAAGGCCATTGCCGGCAGATCCCTTGCCGACACCGATGTTGCCGGCAGGTCTACCGGCGGAGAGCAGCCAAGCGCCGAAGCGTCGTCGGCTCGTGCGGATCGTTGACGATGACGACGACGACGAGGAGGCTGCGCCGTCGTTAGTCCGACGGCCTCGGAGCCGCCCAGATAATGCGCCGGCCGCTACTGATCGAGTGGCCAGCGACCCCCCTGCACCGCAAGTTGTCGAGATGGGGGCGCAGGTGTCGACCGGCCGGGCGAGGAGGAGGTTCACCGCGACCCACCGTCGATCAGACCTGTAAGTGTTCGACTTACGTATTTTGGACTCCTCTTTGCTTTTTTTTTAAATTACACTTTTGTTCCTGTAGTGCGGCGTCGGATGACGACCCCGGCCAGGCTGCCAGCCAGGGGACGGGCGAGCCTGTCCGCGCTGCTGAAGATACGGCCCCCCAGACCACAGAGCAGCCTACAGCTGCAGCCGCGCCTGGGAGCACCGAGGGGCTCCCGACCGCGGCACCGACTACGACAGGCAGCCCGACCAGGGCTGAAGAGGCTCCCCAGCTAGCTCCATAGAAGAGGAGGGAAGATCCCCGACCCCTCCTCCTGCCGGGGGGAGTGAAGTCCCCACGCCGCCCCGAGCAGGAACCTCTTCGGCTGTAGGCTCCGCAGGTCTGGTCCGAGGGCCAGTAATGCCTGGGACCACCACCGGGGGTGACGCAGCGCAGGAGGAGGAAACCCGGGCGGCCTCCGATGACGAGGTGGAAGAGATTGAGGGTCGTCCCCGTGATGGCCGCCAACATGTGTATGTGTGGCGCCAACGCGGGGATCACTTTATCGGGCATGAGGAGCTCGCCGAGACCGAGGAGGCCGCCAGGGTGGAGCGCGCGGCCAAGCGCCTCGTCGACGAAGGCAAGGTAAGCGACTTTTTGTACTTCTGTACATTCTATGCCTTGTCTTGCATGGTCGTTATATGCTCGCTTTGTAGGGCGCGATGAAAACGGCAAAGTACCCGAAACGGTGCTTTGACCAGATAGAAGGCGTCGTGGCCGAGAACAAGGCCCTTGCCACGGAGGTAGACCGGCTGCGGTCGGAAGTCGGGGAGAAGGTGGCCGAGATGAGTGCCCAAGAGGAGCGTCGTCTCGACCTCACTCGTCGCTTGGCCGACCAGTACCGGCAGCGAGAAGGTTAGTCACACGCTCCGAGTAGCTTTGCGTACTTGTGTAGTTTGCTTTACTGACCAGTTTATGATTCACGCAGACTTGGAGGAGGAGGTGGCGCGCCTCCGACAAGAGAAGGAGCAGCTCAGCCAACAGCTCGCCGGTGCGCTGGAGTCCGGGCGGCGAGCGGGAGAGGAATTGGGTCGAAAGGACCGGGAATTATCTGGTAATGGGTGCCGCCTTGTTAGCTGCTGCTTGTCGCCCCTTTGTTTGTTTGGTATGCCGAAAATAACGCTTTGTTTCGTTTGCAGTGCTCAAGGTGAACGCCAAGAAGCACCTGGATGATCTGATCAAGGACCGGGACTCCTGGAAGGTCAACTGTTGCAAGATCTGGAAAGGAGTGTCCCCAGTCCTAGACCTGATCAGTCCCGAGCTCCCGAAGAGCCAGCCCCACGCGCCGCAGTTGACCCCGGTCGAGAAGGCGCAACGGACGTGGAACTGGCTCCAGCAGTTCGTGAAGGACGCCGGGGAGTTTGCCGGCGCGCACGTCCTCAGCATGGTGCGCGCCCACTACCCACTGGTCGACTTGAGCAGGCTGGAGAAGGGGTACCCGAAGGAGGTCGGCCCACAGGAAGCGGACGAGCTTCGGGGTAGTCTGCTGGACTTGTCGTCGACAGTGATCGGCGACATCAATCTGTGCGGAACGGCCACTCCCCCAGACCAGCCGATTTCAGATAAGTCGGCCAGGGAGTTGTCGGGCGCGTCCGTTGCGGGAGATGGGCGGTCGACGCCTACGGTCTCGACCAGCCAGGCGCCGGTGGCCCCGACCCCTTCGTCCGGGCAGCAGGGCCAGGCGGGTGATCAGCCCGAGCAGCTAGGCCAATAGAGTAGTCTGTAGGAATAGACTAGTGTCTGCCCGTCAGGGTATTTATTGTAAACTTTGTATGTAAAGTTTGTAATAAAGTTTGCTTTTTGTCATGACTGTTGTTTTGAGCGCTGTAAGAATATCTGAGTGACGTGTCACCGTATTCGTCTTGGTAGTCGTTAAGAGCATCCATTGCAGGCGTTTTGCCGAGTGCTATGTGCGACAAGGTATAGGCAAAAAATAGAGAATTTCATTATCAACAATTATAAGATACTTACAAAGGAAAGTTATTAAAACTTTATGGATAGAAACGTCACAGTTTGTCTATGTGCCAAGAGTTAGGCACTCGTGTTCCGTCTGGGTATGCCAATCTGTAGGACGTAGGTCGTGTGACCTCGGTCACCACGAAGGGTCCTTCCCAGGGAGTGGATAGCTTGTGCATTCCCTCCTGGCTTGTTTTCCATCGAAGTACCAGATCGCCGACCACGAAGGAACGGTCCTTGACGTTCCTGTTGTAGTATCGCCTGACTGCCGCGAGATATTTTGCTGTTCGGAGACAAGAATCTAAACGCTTTTCCTCCATGCAATTGATTTCGAGTTCTCTGGCGTTGTCAGCGGTCGCCTGGTCGAAGTGTTCGATTCTAGGAGATCCGAAGTGTATGTCAGACGGCAGGACCGCCTCTGCACCGTACACCATGAAGTAGGGAGACACCCCTGTGTTTCGACTGGTCTGAGTTCGGAGGCCCCAGACCACTGCCGGCAATTCTTTCATCCATCGACCGGGTGCTCTGTCGTTTTCGGTGTACAACCTTTTCTTTAGGGCGTCAACGATCATTCCGTTAGCACGTTCAACTTGACCGTTGGCACGTGGGTGTGCCACTGACACGTATTTTATGACTATGCCTCTGTCATCGCAGAAGTCCCAAAAAGTGGTGCCAGTAAACTGAGTGCCCAGGTCGGTGATTATGCTGTTCGGGATGCCGAATCTGTGTATGATTTGATTGAGGAACTCCACAGCCTTCTCGGAGGTTGCCTTGACTAGAGGCATGTATTCAATCCACTTGGAGAACTTGTCGATTAACACAAAAACAAACTTGAAATTGCCCGGGGCTGGTTTAAATGGCCCGATCATGTCGAGCCCCCAGCAAGCAAAGGGCCAAGACGACGGGATGTTTTGAATTTCGTGGGCAGGTACGTGGGTCCTCTTAGCGAAAAACTGACATCCTTCGCAATGTCGAACCAGTTTTTCTGCGTCGCCGACCGCGGTTGGCCAATAAAAACCTGCTCGGAAAGCCTTTCCGACCAGCGTTCTGGATGCGGCGTGATTGCCGTAGGATCCAGCATGTATGTCCTCTAAGAGCTTGATACCATCATCTTGGGGTATGCACTTGAGCAGTACTTCGGAGCTTGCGTTTTTCCGCATGAGTTTGCCGTCGACCAGGATGTAGTTCTTTGATCATCGAATGAGGCGCTCGTTCTCTGTTTTGTCCTGAAGGCCTGTCCCGTCCGATATGTATTTGATGAACGGGGTACGCCAGTCACGCCCACCGGTTGTCGGAGTGGCGTCGTCTATGAGCATTGCCTCGGTGGGTTGCTTGTCGACCAGGGAGGAGCCTACGCTCGGCTCGTGGATGTCCTGGACGAAAATACCCCTCGGGATCTGGGCCCGAGATGAGCCTAACTTCGACAACGCATCTGCTACTTGGTTCTTATCCCGGACCACGTGGATGTACTCTATGCCGTAGAAGTTGGTTTCCCATTTGCGAATTTCTTTGCAGTAGAGATCCATCTTCTCGTGGGTTGCGTCCCACTCCTTGTTGAGCTGGTTGATGACCAAAGCGGAGTCGCCATAGACATAGAGTCGCTTGATTCCCAGCTCAACGGCTAGTCTTATGCCATGCAAGCATGCTTCGTATTCAGCGACATTGTTTGACGCCGGAAAAAGGATCCGAAGGACGTAACGCAGTTTGTCCTTGTTGGGTGATACGAACAGTATCCCAGCGCCGGCACCGTTGATGTTCAAGGACCCGTCAAAGAACATTGTCCAGTGGTCTGAGACATCGGGAACGGGAGGCTCATTGAGATCCGTCCATTCAGCAATGAAATCGACCAGGGCCTGAGACTTGACCGTAGTTCGGCTCTAGAACTCCAGGGAAAATGGGCACAATTCCATCGCCCATTTCACGATTCTGCCATTGGCGTCTTTATTGCGCAGGATGTCCCCGAGAGGGAAACTGGTTGTCACCAGGACTCGATGGCCGTCGAAGTAGTGCTTCAGCTTTCTTGACGTTATCAGAATGGCGTATATAAGCTTCTGTATTTGTGGATACCTGGCCTTGGACTCGTTTAAGACTTCACTTATGAAGTAAACGGGTCTCTGGACCTTGTAGGCGTGACCTGGTTCATCTCGCTCGACCACTATTGCCGTGGAAACAACCCCGTCGGTTGCAGCAATGTAAAGAAGTAGGTCTTCATTGGGCTGAGGCACTGTGAGGACAGGTGGTGAAGTGAGGAAGGTCTTAAGCTGAGTGAACGCAGTGTCGGCTTCCTCTGTCCAAGAAAATTTTTCTGACGCTTTCAATAGTTTGAAGAAAGGGAGGCCTTTTTCTCCCAGCCTTGAGATGAAACGACTGAGGGCGGCCATACATCCGGTTAGCTTCTGAATATCCTTGACGTTCTTCGGTGGTCGCATGTCGAGTACGGCTTTGACTTTTGAAGGGTTTGGTCGTATGCCGTCGCGACTGACGACGTTGCCGAGCAGTAGACCGGAAGGAACGCCGAAAATGCACTTCTTGGGGTTGAGCTTCCACTTGTACCTATTGAGCGCCTTGAAAGTTCGGTCTAAGTTGTCGATTAGGGAGCTCGCGTCCCTTGTTTTTACGACCACGTCGTCTACATAGGCCTCGACGAGGTCATCGCGAATCTCGTCGTGGAGGCATTGCTGGATGGCCCGTTGATAAGTGGCTCCGGCGTTTTTGAGTCCGAAAGACATGGTCGTGTAGCAGTATGCGCCGTAAGGTGTAATAAAAGACGTTTTGATCTGATCTTCTTCCTTTAGCGAGATCTGGTGATAACCAGAGTAGCAGTCCAGAAAGGAGAGGAGTTCGCATCCGGCCGTTGAGTCGACCACCTCGTCGATGCGAGGGAGACCAAAAGGATCTTTAGGACAGTGTTTATTGAGATCAGTGTAATCAACGCACATTCTCCATTCATTATTCTTTTTGCGTACAAGAACCGGATTGGCGAGCCAATCGGGGTGATGCACTTCTTTTATGAATCCGGCTGCTAGAAGCCGTGTTATTTTTGTCCTAATAGCCTCCTTTTTGTCACGAGCGAACCGTCGTAGTTTTTGCTTGATTGGTCTTGCGGTCTTCGAGACATTTAAGGAGTGCTCGATCAGGTTTCGTGGGACACCGGGCATGTCTGCGGGTTTCCATGCGAAAACGCTCACGTTGTCCCTTAGAAACCTGACGAGCGCGTCTTCCTATTTTGGATCCAGGTTGGCCCCGATGAGGGCTGTCTTCTCGGGGCTGCCTTCGACCAGCTGCACTTCTTTGTACTCCTTGGATTTTGAGTTCTTCCTGGCTGTCGCCTGTTCGGGTAGTCGGAGCTGGTCGGGAGGCAGCTGTGCGGCTTGGTTTGCTGTTTCTGCCATGCGGATTGAGAGGTCGATTGCCTCGGTGATCTTGAAGCTTTCTTCTTCGCAGGTGTACGCAGTGTAGACGTTGCCTCTGACGGTTAGGACACCCTTCTCCGTGGGCATCTTAAGGACTAGGTATGAGTAGTGCGGGACTGCCATGAACTTTGTCAGCGATGGTCGGCCTAGTATGGCGTGATAGGTCCCGTCGAAATCCGCGACTACGAAGTTGATGAACTCCGTCCGGAAGTGGTCGGGTGTGCCGAATTGGACAGGCAATGTTATCTGTCCGAGAGGCACTGAACTTTGACCTGGCAAAACCCCCCAGAATTGGGCGTCGTAAGGTTTTAGTTGTGCAGGAGATATCTTGAGGGCGGGCAGGCTGTTGCGAAAGAGGATGTCAATGGAGCTTCCCCCGTCCACGAGCACGCGCTCGAATCTGATGCTGTTGATGCAAGGGTCCAGAATCAGGGGAAAACGACCCGGCTCTGGGATAGCGGCCCACTGGTCCTTCCTGCTGAACGATATCTCCCTGTGGGACCACGGGGGGAATTCTGGGTCTGTGATCAGCCCGTCTGTGCTGTCTATGTTGAGGCAAGCTCTCTTTAACAGCTTTCTTTCTCGCTTAGATTCAATGGAGACCTTGCCCCCGAAAATGGAGTGGACCACGTCAGTGGGGCTGACGTACTGGTGTCGGGGGTCCCTATCTTGGTCCTCGTCCTCATCTTCGTGGTCGTGCCCGTCGCGCTTGTTATTTTTCTTGGCGGAGTCGTCTTGGGCGGCCCGCCGTGTATAGATGCTTTTGAGGACGCGGCACTCTTCCATGGTATGATTGGACTTTGGATGTAGTTGGCATGGTCCCTTCAACGTTTTGTTGTAGTCTTCTTGGTAGTCCTGTCGTCCATTGGGACGTTTGACCGTATTTACTTCGTGGTCGTAGTCGCGAGGGCGCTTTCCTCTGAAGTCGTCGCGGCTGTCGCGCCGCCGATCCCAACCCTCTCGGTGATCGCGGTTGTCGGAGCGGCGGTGGTTTCTGCTGTCGTAGCGACCACGACCGTCATCTCGCCGGGGAGGCTGGTCGGGACCTCTCGCATCGTCTCGGATTAGTTTTTCTGCGTCATCGGCATCGGCGTAATTTTTGGCCGTGGCGAGGAGCTCTGCTACCGTTGTTGGACGTTTACGCAACAGCTTGTTCCTCAGCGCTTCGTGGAAACGCAGGCCCTTGATGAAGGCTGAGATGGCCTAGTCATGGGAAATCTTCGGGATTTTGAGGCGCATATCCGAGAATCGTCAGATGTAATCGCGCAGAGGTTCGTTCTTCCTGTCCCTTATCCTTTCAAGGTCATACTTGTTTCCAGGCTGCTCGCATGTGGCGATGAAGTTGTCGATGAAAGCCTGGCGTAGCTCTTCCCAAGAGTCGAAGGAGTCCTCGGGCAAGCCGAGAAGCCACTGATGACCAGCCTGGTCGAGGACTACGGGGAAGTAGTTAGCCATGACGTGCTCATCCCCTGCCGCTGATCGGACGGCGATTTCATAGAGGGTGATCCAGTTCTCTGGATTTTCCTTGCCGTCGTATTTTTTAAGTTTTTCGAGCTTGAAATTGCGGGGCCACACGACCTGGCGGAGGTGTGAGGAGAACTGTCTTAGGCCCGGAGGACCGTGCGTTGCATCGTACTCGATGCGGCGCAGGTTTTCGTGGACTGCTCTCTCTGCGGCGCGCCTGTTGATGTGGTCCCGGGCATCTTTGGGAGGGATGTTGTGGCGGAGATCCCTGTGCTGATTTACTTCTTGGCCGTGTACGCGGTTCTGCTTGCGGCGACCGTCGGCGTCCCGACCACCATCGTCGCGCCGTGAGTCCCCTCGATGGTTGTCGGGGGAGCGGCTGCGGTGACGCCTGCTGGGTGAGGCCCGGCTTCGATTAGTCTGGTCGGAGGCGGCTTCCGTATAAGAGACGTCCTGGACTCTCTTGAGCAGAGTGGCTGTCTGTCCCATTGCAGGGATCAGGTGTGCTCGGATGCTGGTCCGGACTCCCTGGCATTCGGGGGTATCAGGAAGCCGATCTAGGTTAGCCATGGCGACAGCCACGTTGGCGCTTGGCGTTTTGTAGACTGGCTGGTCCCCGACCATGTCAAAGGCATCGTTGAGATTATTTGGTGGCATTTGTTGTTGCTCGTCTGCGCGTCGTCGGGCGCGATCGGCGTTACGCTGTTCGCGGAGTTGCCTCTGGTCATCTGTTTCTCCATCAACGACCGGTTCGTCGGCGCTGACATTGAACACAATATCCCCTCGCCGGGGGGGGGAATATCGGGAATCGGTTGAAACCCGGAGGGTGTGAAGGAAAATCCAGGTCGTAGTCCTCGTCTTCGGTGTTTATAACCTCGGTGGGGACGGAACCGGTGCTTGAGTTGGTGCTGGAAACCTGGCCGTCCCGTAGTTCTCGGATTGTCACCATGTTGACGTAGTGACGATTGTTCCTTGTCGGCGACCAACCCGCCTTGCTGAAAACGGATTGGGTGTGCTGTGAGTAAACAGAGGCCGAGTTGTTCAGGCCGCAAGGATAGTCTTCCTTCTTGAGCTCGACGGATCGTCCTGAGGGTGTTGAGGTTATCGTCAGAGACGTTCCCAGCCGTTCGTGTGTGGCGACACGAGTTGGCCGGCGGGATTTGAAAAAATCCGTTGGAGCAGCTTGGTCGGGCCGACGCAGAACTCCGTCTATTAGTTGGGAAACTTCGAGTAGCTTGGAGTCAGCGTGATCAAGCGCTTGGAGAAGGTCCGAGCAGTCGATCTTCTTTCCCTTGTAGAGTGGGAACGGTGGTCGGGCGCTTGGTGCCGTCACGCGTGTGGTCGGAGACGGCGTGATCTCAGATTGGATCTGGATCTCTTTCGAAGCCGTGGTCGTGAGGCCGCCGCTGCACGTCGTCCACGTGATCTGGCCGACGGTGAACGTGAGGCCTTCGGGCACGGTCGCGGAAGCTGGGATCGTGACCATCTTGTTCGCCGGAAAAGTTGCACGCACACCCCCTACCTGGCGCGCCACTGTCGACGAAAGCTGGTCGGCAGTCTACCTTGGGGTATACCCACGGTAGTAGTTTATCGGTAGACGGTACGCAAACTACGAACTCGATGGTGACGCAAGACACGGACAAGCTTTTTATCCAGGTTCGGCCGCCGAGTTGGCGTAATACCTACGTCCTGCGTCTGGTTGTATTGATTTGTGTTGAGAGAATATGATCTGTCCTAGGGGGGTCCCTTGCCCCTCCTTATATAGTCTGGAGGGCAGGGTTACAGATCTGGAAACTAATCCTAGTCGGTTACAATTGCCATGGATAATTCGATATCAATTCCTATTCTAACCGACTAGAATCCTGCTTGATCTCCACATCTTGTTTCGTAATGGGCCAAGCCTCCTGGCCGAAGTCTAGCCGTAAGGGTATAGGGGTTTATACCCCCACAATACCGATTCCACTCTTGCTTCTGTTGCATTTGTACTCACAAACTTCCATCGTTGTATCAGCATACCGGCGCATCAGCAAGGACCAGAAGCACAAGTGTCGATGCCCCCCAGTCCAGTCAGCCGAAGAGGGAAAGCTCCAAAAGCACCAGATCACAAGCAAAGTGCTAGAAGACAGCAACATCTTCTCCTCCCCCAGTATCACCAATCCCAGTGGAATCTTCTTGTTGACACCGTTTTTGGGCATGTGTCCAGAATCGGTAGAGTATAGATCGGCAGGACAGGGCAAAGGTAGCTGGTCTGCAGGAGAGTTGCCGATGAGGAGACGGCTGGATGTAGCTAAGTCCATGGATGGTGATGTGTATGTGCCGATGGCCAGCATTAACCTCTGCCAGTGATTGCGGTGAAGAATCTGCCGACGACGTGGGGGAAAGACTCGAAGATTGCTGATTGGTCCATGGGGGGATAGTTTTATGTTTTTCTTTAGTTATTTAAATCGTTTTGTATACGGATTCTGTTTAGTTTGGAATTCGAGTTCTAGTCTTGTCTGGTCGTAGCTCTTTTGAGTAGGGTACGAATGTAGACCGTAGGGCCTTGTAATCAGGACATCTATCTATCAATCAATCAAACACAAGTTTTTACTCATATTCCAGCATCTACTTTTTCGACGACTTCGTCATACTTTCCTTTTTATTACGAGTTCTTCGGAATTCGTCGACTTAAGCTCGGTGTGTTCTCAAGTTCTGCGTGAATACCTCTTTGCCGTGGCATCCGGGCGCATCGCTGTTGTCGGGACCAAAGTATTCGAGATATCACCTTTGCCGATAGTAAGGTCAAATCGGCTGGCACGCCTTAACGTTTAAATTGGGTATTAGCCCTTTGTGTTTGCAGATCAGCTTTTGCATCAACACATCTTTTGGCACACCCAGTGGGACCAGATTCAAGACCAAGATCAACATGTCGAATACTGAGTTTGACTTGGAGAACGTCATCCCCGTGACAGAAGATAGCCTCAAAGATGAGCAGAAGCAGGCTATTGCGAAGGCTATGGATGATTATAAGCAGCAATGTCTCAAGGCCTTCAGCGTAAACAGGAGTGGCGAGATGATCCAGAAGGAAGCACTGCCGATGCCTCGGCAGGTTACTTTTGAAGCCAATCCTGGTAAACTCCAAGACATGGTCGATAGTGCTGTCAACCATGCCTTGGTCAACCAAGCTGGTGTGCTGTCCAATACGGTTTTCAATGCCGTGGGTAGAACTTTCAAGGAAGGACAGTTGCCACCAAATTATGTGGGCCCTTCTCATCATCAGCCAGGATCACCGGTGGTCACAGCTCCATCGGCTGCTACAGCCGCTGCGGGCACGGAAATTCCTGTTCCTCCAAGCACGTTAGGAGTCACTAATGCACAATCTACGCCGATGACAACCAATCCATCAACTTTGGACGGGAAGATTAAGCTTGCTACAGATCTGTTGGCACCGGCAATGTCGGGATCAGTCCCTCCTCCTAACTGGTGGGGTTATATTATGCCTCCAGAGTTGACATTGAAGACACCTGGCACATCCCAGACGACTGATGTGAGAGGCAAGGCTCCTATGGCATCGGCACCCCCAAGTATGCCGTTGAATCAGAGTCCCCAGTATACTACAACTACTACTGCAAGACCTTACAATAGGAATTCTCAAGCTCTGACGTTCCAGATGCCTAACGCATCGGCAGACTCAATGCTGATGCAACAGAGGTTTATGACTCAGCCAGGGTATGTCAATTCAATGATGATGCCCAATTACCAGTCATCGGCAGGACCTATGCCGATGAATGCTAATAGTGGATGGCTTGGGCAGCAAGTCTTTCCGCAAACGCCCCAACAGAATCATCAGGCTACAGGGTTCCAACAAGGCCAGATCTACCCCGGGTTCCATAATTAGGGACTACCCAACCAGCCAATGAATCTTGGGCAGCAAATCGGCGGACAGCAGATCAGCGCACATCAGTTCGGCGGACTGCAGATTGGCGCACAGCAGTTTGGTGGTCAGCAGGTGGGTGGCCAAATGATTAACCCAATGTTCCATGCAGATCGTGCGCCGCATAGACAGGTGGAAGCTTACCAGCAGGTGCCGGATCCGCAACCGCCTCATCGGCAAGATGCCGATGCTTATTGGGCCGATAAGATTGCTGAAGTAATGAGAGACCAATTTGGGATAAAACCCAAAGTCAACACTTACTCTTATCGGACACCGTATCCTCCCGCATATGATTTGATCCAGCTTCCAAATCGGTACAAGGTACCGGATTTTACTAAGTTTTCTAGGCAGGATGACACGTCAACCATGGAGCACGTCAAAAGGTTCATCATCTAGTGCGGAGAAGCTGCTAACAGGGATGAGTTAAGTGTTCGCTTATTCTCATCATCATTATCTGGATCGGCTTTTACTTGGTTTATATCATTACCTCCCAACTCAGTGGTTACTTGGGCCGATCTAGAGAAGTAATTCCACAAATACTTCTTTTCTGGTGTCCATGAGAAGAAGATCACCGATTTGGTCAAATTGAGGCAACACAATGATGAATCGGTTGAAAGTTTTGTGCAGAGGATACGGGAGGTCAAGAACAAATGCTATAGCCTAGTTCTGGATGATCGGCAGCTAGCCGATTTGGCTTTCCAGGGTTTATTACCACACATAAGGGATAAGTATGCATCTCAGGAGTTTGAAAGCTTAAGTCATTTGGTGCAGAGAATTTCTGATCAAGATATCAAGCCTTTCGAGCTCAAGAGAGCATGGAATAAAAAGGTATCATTTGTGGATGAAGCGGCAAGCTCGGACTCTGATGAAGAACCAGTCATCGGCTTGGCAGAATGGGTGAAAAATAAAAAGCCGATGTCTTGTCCTTTTGGACATAAAGAGCGAGAGAAGTTCACGTTTGACATCACTAAGGCCGATAGGATATTTGACTTTCTACTTCAAGAGGGTCAAATCAAATTGTCACCCAATCATGTGATCCCGTCGACGGAGGAGTTGAAGAGGATGAAATATTGTAAGTGGCACAATGCAACTTCTCACGACACTAATGAGTGTAAAGTTTTTAGACAGCAGCTGCAATCGGCTATAGAATCTGGGAGGATCAAAATTGACAGCTCCAAAACTCAGAAGCCGATGAAGATTGATCAGCACCCTTTCCCAACAAACATGCTGGATGCTAAGGGAAAGGCCAAGGTCTTAACATCGGAAGCAGCTGAAAGAAGTGCATCGGTGGATCCTCAGCATCAGATCACTACTGCCGATGCCAAGGGAAAAGGCTTGATCCAGGAAGGAATCAACCCAGGAAGGCCTCCCCGGTCTGGTATCGTGATAACTCATAGAAGGCCTTGGGAAACTTGGCAGCAACGTGAGGACCGGTATCGGCGCCGACAGGAAGAATACCATCGGGAAGAAGAAAGACGCCGACAAGAGTGGAATCAGCACAGAGATCATTGGAATTGTCCGTTCTTCATCTATTGCTGGGAGGAGAATATCAAGCTTCCATCTATCAGAGATTGTCCTGAGTGCAACGGTTATGATCGGTATGATAGATCAGATCGGCGCTATCACGATGGTGATCAGCGATTTGATGGGCCGATTAGGGGGAGAGCGTCCGTTCATGATCGGCTGGGGGGCAGGCTCAGTGTGCATGACAGGCTTGGCGATCATGTTCAGTATTTTCCCAGGAACCAGGAGGAACTCGAAGAGATGTCTAATGCACGGGTTCCCGATGAGTTCATTTTCTGTCGGGACGCCAATACTTATCGGATGGAGTCAAGAGAGAATCATCGCTCATCGGTGAGGCAGCAACAACTTCCTCCATGGTGTCCAGAGGGGTTGACCAGGACACAGAAGATAAGACTACAGCGCGAGAGGCGAGAGGAGTTAAGCAAGGGCGAGAACTCTGGCCAATCTGGGGATCAGCAATCAAATCCTAAGGGGAAAGGGCCATCGGCAGACGTCAACATGGTATTCATGTTGCCGATGGAATTTCTGGCGCCGTCTAGTGATGATGAGTTGGAGTTTTCCGACCAAATAGCTCAGTTGGCTCTGGACCCAATGACCGCCATCTTTGAAAAGCCTGCCGACAATGAAAGGCAACATATTAAGGCTCTATTTGTCAAAGGAAGAGTGGATGGTCAGCCGAAGACCTAAATTTTGATTGATGGTGGAGCTGCTATCAATATCATGCCATATGCAGTGTATCGGAAGCTTGGGAAAGGAGATCAGGATTTGACCAAGACCGATATGATGCTCAAAGACTTTGAAGGCAACATGTCTCCGGTCAAGGGAGCCATATGCGTTGAGTTGACCATCGGCAGTAAAATCTTGCCGACAACCTTCTTCGTGATCAGTGGAAAGGGTGCTTATAACTTACTGTTGGGGAGAGATTGGATTCATGCCAATTGTTGCATCCCGTCTACAATGCACCAATGCTTGGTTCAGTGGGTAGGTGACAAGATTGAAATTGTCCCGGGAGATTCTTCCTATGTTATTGCATCGGCAGAGGCAGACACCTATGAAAGAACTAGGTGTATTTCAGGAGAGGTCTGGGAAAGAGATTTTCTCAAGGTTACCGATTATGAAATTCCACCGATCCAAGCAGTCGGTTCTGATGAAGGTTTTTAATGGATAGGTTTACCGATGATGGAAAGTTAGGCCAGGGGTTCACGTCGGCCGATGATTTGGTAGAAGTGGATATAGGTAGTGGTGATAAACCTAGACCTACTTTTATTAGTGCTAAGTTAAGTCCTGAGTGTAACCAACAGTTAACTGATTTGTTAAAGGAATATAAAGAATGCTTTGCTTGGGATTATACTGAGATGCCTGGTTTAGACCGATCGATTGTTGAACATCGGTTGCCTATCAAGTCTGGATTTCGGCCACATCAGCAGCCAGCTCGCCGATTTAATCCTAATATTCTTCCTGACATCAAGACCGAAATAACTAAACTTATTGAAGCCAAATTTATTCGGCAGTGTCGGTATGCCGAGTGGATTTCCAATGTTGTTTCGGTTTACAAGAAGAATGGGAAGCTTCGGGTTTGCATTGATTTTAGGAATCTCAACAAAGCTACACCGATGGATGGCTACCCAATGCGAGTTGCCGATCTGCTAGTTGATGCTGTGGCTGGGCATCGGATTATTAGCTTTATGGATGGCAATACAGGATACAATCAAATATTCATGGCTGAAGAGGATATTCCAAAGACTGCATTTAGATGTCCTGGTCATGTTGGGTTGTTTGAATGGATAGTCATGACCTTTGGCTTGAAGAATGCTGGTGCTACTTATCAGAGGGCCATGAATTTTATATTTCATGAGTTCATCGGCAAGCTGGTGGAGATTTATATTGATGATGTGGTGGTTAAGTCTGGAGACTTCACAAAGCATCTTGCCGATCTACGAAAGGTGTTGGAATGCACAAGGAAGCATGGTTTGAAAATGAATCCCAATAAGTGTGCATTTGGTGTATCGTAGGACAGTTTCTTGGTTTCATGGTGCATCAAAGGGGGATTGAAGTTAGTCGAAGATCTATTGGTGCCATCAACAAAATAGTGGCCCCTACCAACAAGACCGAGCTCCAGTCCTTGATCGGCAGGGTAAATTTTATCAGAAGATTTATATCTAATTTGTCTGGTAAAATTCATGCTTTCAGCCCTCTTCTTAAGTTAAAGGCCAATCAAGAGTTTGTTTGGGGCAAAGAACAACAGTTGGCTCTGTTGGGTATTCTTAACATCATTACCAAAAGTAGACTAAGTTCTCTAAATCTAGTAACGGTGCCAAAAATGCCAAACCTATCCCTCACACCACTTAAGGCAAGTTGTCATCCTCAGCATGACATGAGAGACGCGGTATTGAAATATGCAATTGCTCTTCTAAATAAATAATGAATGGGATCTGCAAGCGCACAGATTAATACCGATGCAGCATTTTAACCGGGAAGTATTCCAGGTATCGTTATTTATATTTTTACCACTGGAAAGGGATTAGCAATCATCAATATTGATTACAGAATAGAATATGAGATTGAGCATCTATCATTGCAGGTATAATTGAGAACATTATATCTAACTCTTCATACAGGGATAAGTGTCACATAAAAGATATATGAATTAATAATAGTGACAAGGATAACTAATCTGATCTAGCCACATAATAAATATGATAAGCACCTCAATTAGATACTCTAGAAAGTCATTAGCATGGTATTAGAATGAACTACAAGAATATTCCCTAAGTTATTCTCAACTATATAGTCTAGCATTATCATAATTAGTGCAAGCATACTTAGCAATCATTGTGAGACAAGACTACGCCCATGCATAGTGATATTAGCAAGGTAAATGAGAAACATAGCAATCACTCCCCTGTAATAATGTTGCTCTGCCAGCCCAATACACGAGAGGGGGACTATATAAGAATCAATGAAGCTGTCACTATCACGAACCACCCCACGATCTGGCATATTGGGTACAATCGCAGATAAATACGGTATAAGCACCACGCCTACACAATATCTATCATTTACCCATGGATCCGATGGATAAACGCTATACGATCCTAAGCATGTATATAGATCCAATCTAACTAAGCCAAGTACATAACTATGATAAACTAAGAACAATATAATCTTGAATATAAGCAAGTAGAGCAAAGTCATAAGCAATATATTGAAATACAACAAAGTCATATTCATAATATTGAAGAACAAAGATAATTAGAAAGCAATTAGAAGCACAATTAGAGAATTACCAAGAATCCTCTTGACAGATCCGGAAACCAATCAAAGATTGACTCCTTCAAGTTCTAATCCTATGTAGCTATGCTAATCTAGATGTCTAATTGATGTGGTGGCTCTAATCTTGATCAGAGGCTTCTTCTCCCTTGAGGAACAATGATTTAGGGTTGAGAGGCTCTCTCCTCCAGGGGCCAGGGGGTCTGGTTTTATAGTCCCTTCAAGTGAATATGGGCCATTGGATCAAACCGACATAGATTGTATGGTTTAGATTCATCCTTTAGGTCGGTGGAGATCTCCCGCGAAGCAGAGTCCTGATTGGACTCAGGGAGGGGGCGGGCGCCCAGTGTAGGAGGGCGGGCGCCCTGCCTCCGGCCCCGTTTCGCCTCCGCTTCGGTCTCGTGGCTTCTGGAGTCTTCTAGATGTAAGATAATTGCGCGGCACGTTAATATCTCTATGTAATCCCGACGTGTGGGCCCTTCTTCCGTATTTCCTGATAACCCCCTGCAGAAATAGACAAACACCAAAACTCGTGGAATTCTGTCAGATAAAACCCTAAGTCTAGATATTGATTTCATTTGGATCCTTTTCTTTATTTATTTGATAATTAAATTTGATACTTAAGGACCGTCAACAAACTCCCCCAAGCTTACCTCTTGCTCGTCCCTGAGCAAGGATAGACTCAGCTATGGATCATAAGTTGTTGCAATATCTTTTAAAAATTGACGGTACACATGCTTTTTAAATAAGATCTCATCTCTGAGTTAGAGTAAACTGTCAAGACTTAAAACTTACTTACTTTACCTTCACCATGGGACTTGCAACTGTCACTTCTATCTTGAGTAGTTAAAAGATAGAACAGTCTAGTCAAGTGCCATGTCTCTTATTATTAATCAGCTATAGCTCTGGGGTTTTTGCAGATTTTCAAATAAAACTCAGAATTCCTTGTATGATTCTCTCAGATCTCTCTTTTGTGGTATTTCTGGATCCTTACCAAGGTAGTGATGGTATATGCCTTCTCTCAAGATATGTGGTATTTGTGGTATAAAGCATAGTGACATTATCTTATCTCTCACCCTACTCTAATAAGGCTTTAATATCTGGAGCTCAGAGGTGGGAGATAAAGTATACATACTTACAAGACATTTATTGCATAGTCAAACCATGGATCGAAAGAAACAAATCAATAAGTCAAATCAAGATGTGCATGTGTGGCGAATGAATGATGATGGTGATGATGGTGATAACAATTGTGGAAGTCTAATTCTACTTTTGCTCTTTGAGGGGATACATACCTTTCTTGCTTTTTGAAATTTTATGAGGAGAATGAGATGCTCTTCTTTTTCTTTTCTCTCAGGTGGGTATCTTGTACCCCTAATTCTACTGTCGGACACTTGTCCATTTTTACCTCTCGTCTCACTTTTCTTTTCTTTCGAGGTTCCGAGCACTTGCTCCTTTTTATTTCCTGGTTTTTTTTATTTTTTTTATTTTTTAGAGCACTCATCTCTTGAGATAATATAGCAAGTGGTAGTAACAAGATAACTTGAGCATTTATTTCACAAGGGAAAAACAGAAATATTTTTGGTTATTCTCTCCCGGATTAGGAGTAGAATATTTTTTTGGTGATTCTGGAGATGGAAATGGATGGATATATGTGGATGGTACTTCTGGAGTAGAAGTAGCATATATGAGTGAACGTGCAAGTGAATCTTGATTTAACCACATGACAAGCTCCTAAGGGTCTACACAGCTTGACCACACTCAATGCTCATAAGCAGTAAATAATAATTGTGTGGCTCAAAGTCTAGCAAGCATGTATATGTGGCTGTGGTAGGAATTTAAACTCTCATCACACAGGAACTCATCATGCAACATTTTTAAGATTTTCAAAGATAAAATTCTCCAGAATTCTAGCATCTCTAGGAACAGATAAACAGCAGCTCAACCTTCCCATATCGTATCGGTTAACAACTTAGACTTCAGATCAAGTTTTCATCCCACAAGTTTAGGTCTAGAGTAAGCTTTAAATTATAATAGTTATATCTAAACTTGAGAGAGAACTTAAAATGTGCAAATTAGGCAGAGCAACTATTCATCATATCTATGCTTAAGTTTTATTTAGATACAGATTAGCATAGCCACTTTATTTATTCATTAAACACACTAAGCAAAAGACAAATATATAAGTACGAAATCTTTATTTGATTTTTCATAGTTATGTATATTTATATTCTAAAATAATATAAGTATAAAGATAGATAGAAATACTTATCGGGATAAATGGGGGTGCTCTCCCCCAAGCTGAATTTTGACGTAATTTCTCTTGATGTAGCTAGCAAGTGGCAGAGGTGTATTTGAAAGTCAGCAGCATTCTGACAGCGATTAGAATGTCCTCTGTCTGCTAGTCTTCTTGATTCTTAAATTATGTGGAGCTCAAATAGACAACAAAGCTTGTGGAACTGATTAAGTGTTAGCATAAATATCTAGCCTTTATCATGTTGAGACTCCTCAATAATTATTACTCCCTATTTTTATATTTTTATTTTTATAAAGCAGAAAAGAAATATTTATTTTATTTTTATGCCACCACAGTGAATGTACTTATGGGTTTTATGCCACTCGTATACTCACATGGGGCTTACTGTTTTTTTCATATTTTTATTTCCTTTTTAAGATAGTACGAACATCATTAACTAAGTAAACTATTTAAAATAATTGAAAGGGAAAGGATAACTACCAAGTTTACCTCTTGGCAAGGCGTTCGGTGTTTTTAAGTCCTCCGAACGGGACTCTCCATTTTTCTCAATCGTCCTGAGGTTCGTTGGGTGGCGTAGTCGGTACTTCCGGCGGCGCCTCCTCTTCATGTATAGTTATCTTCATTTTCCACACCTGACTTGGTGCTTCGGTCTCCTCTGGATAATTCTGTTTAAACTCTATGTCTTCTGACCTTATAACTTCTCCTTCGTAGTCTGCCCATCCGTCCTTGATGATCTGCTTCCTCTGGTTACGGTTGCGTCTTTTCCTTACCTGCTTAGATTCTTCAACGATATAGTTAGGGTCAGTAAAATAACAGCGTACCTTCTCTGAGGGGAAGTGCATATGGACTTCTCCGGTTCCAATGTAGATAATTGCTTTAACGGTGCTGAGGAACGGTCTTCCAAGGATGATGGGTGGATCATACTCGTCTTCTCCCATGTCAATAACTTGAAAGTCTGTGTAGACAAAGTGATCGTCTATGTTGACTGGGACATCAGTTACTATTCCTTTAACTTCTCGAAATGTCTGATCTGCCATCTGGAGCTGAATGTATGTTGGTCTTAGGGGCATGGTTCCGAACAAGAGCCGATAGGTGACTGCGGCCATTATGTTGACGCCCGATCCGGTGTCACAAGTTGCCTTGTAGAAGTTGTATCCATTGATGGAGCAGTAGATGCTTGGCATTCCTAGGTCGTCCTTCTTGGTCAAAAGCGGTGACTTAAGTTGCTGATCTTGGCCTCCATGAACTACAGTGACTATCTTAGCTGACTCGGCCCACACTTGCTTGTTCCTGTTCCTCCTGTTGGTCCTCTTCCTTGATTGACGTCTGGGTTGATCTGGAATTTGTGTAGTCTTGTTCTTGAAGAAAAATGTCTCCTTCCTCCCTTTGACGTAGAAACTGATCTTAGCAGCACTAGCGTAGATGATAGCTCCCGTGGTATTCAAGAATGGCCTCCATAAGATGATAGGTGCTCTCTCATCATTTCCGGTCTCTACTACTACGAAGTCTGCTAGAGCATATAAGGTACCAACTCGGACAAAAAGGTTCTTCAATATTCCTTTTGGAAAAGTTATCGTGTGATCTGCAAACTGCAAACACATGGTTGTTTCTAATAAAGGATATGTAATGAATTTTTCATAGAGTACCCTGGGTATAATGCTGACACTAGAGCCAAAGTCACAGAGTGCTTCTGGAACGTCCACCATGCCGATGGAGATTGGGATGACGGGGCGCCCTGGATCGCCTCTCTTGACCGGCAGAAGGTCAGTAGAGAATTTAGTGACGGGGTTACTCCAATTACCTACATCAAACATGTCTACAAGATTTGCAGATTCTAATCCTTCCGGTTGTGATGGTATACCGGGGTTAGTAGTAGGAACAGCAGCAGCTATTTGATTTAACTGAGATTCAATCATTTTATTAAAGCTAATTTGATTCTTGATGGCAGTAGAGAAATTATCCATTCTATTATTTATATTTTCTAGCATTTTATCATTAGATGCCAATTTCTTAGATAGGTTATCCATTAGCTTTCCTTGATTAGACACTAACTCTCTCAAAGGTGGAAAATTATTATTATTGTTGTAAGAATTGTTACCTTGATAATTACCTAAGTAGTTAGGCCTCTGTTGGTTCCAACCTTGATTTTGTTGAGGACGGTTGTAGTTGTTGTTGTTGTTGTTGATGATGTAGTTCACATCCTCCAGCATCTCAGGGCAGTGGTTGCCTGAGTGTCCAGTATCTCCACGCTCCTCACAAGTCACGTGAGAGTCGTAGATGTGCATAACTTCTTTCTTGTCTCCAGCTCTATCGTCGAGCTTCTTCATGAGCAGGTCTAGCTTTGCAGACAACATGTCTACCTCCTTGAGCTGATGCATACCTCCACCTCTCTTGCGTGTCTGGGTCCTCTCTTCATTCCAGCTTTGATTGGACGCTATCTTCTCCACAAGAGATGTGGCTTGTGGTATAGTAAGTGATAAGAATGCTCCTCCAGCTGCAACATCCATGGTCTCTCGGGCACTGTTGCCGAGCCCATGATAAAATGTCTGCATCAGTAGCCAACTCTCCATTCTATGATGGGGACATTCTAGGATGTAGTCTTGAAAGCACTCCCATGCTTCTAGAACAGATTCATCATTTTGTTGCTGAAAACTTGTAATCTTCCCACGGAGAGCATTGGTCTTGCCCATGGGAAAGAACTTTGCCAGGAAGTTTGTTGAGCAGAGTGCCCACATAGTATTCTTCTCCTTTGTAGCGTAGAACCACTGCTTCGCTCTTCCTAACAGTGAGAATGGGAAGAGGCGAAGTAGTATAGCATCTTTGGAAACTCCTGATATGGTGAATGTGTTGCAAATCTCTAGGAACTGTTGTAAATGAGCACTAGCATCTTCGTGTGCCTTCCCACAAAACTGGTTGGTTGGATTGCACCATGTTGATAAGTCCAGGCTTGAGCTCAAAGTTGCCATCGATCTCTGCAGCAGGTCCAGTGCGGATGTTGTCCGTAGTGGGAGCTGAGAACTCGCGGATCGATTTGTTTGCCATGGCTTCGAACTCTGAAGACAAGTTCCGGTGATCTTCTTGATTGGATGAAGCTTCTTGCTGAAGTGTTGATGATCTCTTCTTCAGCTTGGCTCTCGTCTTCTTGAATAATGCTTCAGGATTGTCAACAAAATTTCTTGGAAGATGTCTTCTATTCATACATTCCCCTGCATAAGATAAAATAGAAAAATATCGGGGTAAAACTGTATGAGAGAATAGATAAGCTCAATCATATTAGTGATGCGAATGATAACTCAATATCTTTTATTCCATTCCTGATTAGTAATCAACCTTCCCCGGCAACGGCACCAAAAATGCTTGTTGGGTATTCTTAACATCATTACCAAAAGTAGACTAAGTTCTCTAAATCTATTAACGGTGCCAAAAATGCCAAACCTATCCCTCACACCACTTAAGCCAAGTTGTCATCCTCAGCATGACATGAGAGACGCGGTATTGAAATATGCAATTGCTCTTCTAAATAAATAATGAATGGGATCTACAAGCGCACAGATTAATACCGATGCAGCATTTTAACCGGGAAGTATTCCATGTATCGTTATTTATATTTTTACCACTGGGAAGGGATTAGCAATCATCAATATTGATTACAGAATAGAATATGAGATTGAGCATCTGTCATTGCAGGTATAATTGAGAACATTATATCTAACTCTTCATACAGGGATAAGTGTCACATAAAAGATATATGAATTAATAATAGTGACAAGGATAACTAATCTGATCTAGCCACATAATAAATATGATAAGCACCTCAATTAGATACTCTAGAAAGTCATTAGCATGGTATTACAACGAACTACAAGAATATTCCCTAAGTTATTCTCAACTATATAGTCTAGCATTATCATAATTAGTGCAAGCATACTTAGCAATCATTGTGAGACAAGACTACGCCCATGCATAGTGATATTAGCAAGGTAAATGAGAAACATAGCAATCACTCCCCTGTAATAATGTTGCTCTGCCAGCCCAATACACGAGAGGGGGACTATATAAGAATCAATGAAGCTGTCACTATCACGAACCACCCCACGATCTGGCATATTGGGTATAATCGCAGATAAATACGGTATAAGCACCACGCCTACACAATATCTATCATTTACCCATGGATCCGATGGATAAACGCTATACGATCCTAAGCATGTATATAGATCCAATCTAACTAAGCCAAGTACATAACTATGATAAACTAAGAACAATATAATCTTGAATATAAGCAAGTAGAGAAAAGTCATAAGCAATATATTGAAATAGAACAAAGTCATATTCATAATATTGAAGAACAAAGATAATTAGAAAGCAATTAGAAGCACAATTAGAGAATTACCAAGAATCCTCTTGACAGATCCGGAAACCAATCGAAGATTGACTCCTTCTAGTTCTAATCCTATGTAGCTATGCTAATCTAGATGTCTAATTGATGTGGTGGCTCTAATCTTGATCAGAGGCTTCTTCTCCCTTGAGTAACAATGAATTAGGGTTGAGAGGCTCTCTCCTCCTTTGGCCAGGGGGTTTGGTTTTATAGTCCCTTCAAGTGAATATGGGCCATTGGATCAAACCGACATAGATTGTATGGTTTAGATTCATCCTTTAGGTCGGTGGAGATCTCCCGCGATGCAGAGTCCTGATTGGACTCAGGGAGGGGGCGGGCGCCCAGGGCAGGAGGGCGGGCGCCCTGCTTGTGGCCCCGTTTCGCCTCCGCTTCGGTCTCGTGGCTTTTGGAGTCTTCTAGATGTAAGATAATTGCACGGCACGTTAATATCTCTATGTAATCCCGACATGTGGGCCTTTCTTCCGTATTTCCTGATAACCCCCTGCAGAAATAGACAAACACCAAAACTCGTGGAATTCTGTCAGATAAAACCCTAAGTCTAGATGTTGATTTCATTTGGATCCTTTTCTTTATTTATTTGATAATTAAATTTGATACTTAAGGAACGTCAACTGGCTCTAGATGAAATCAAGAATTATTTAGTGAATCCTCCAGTTCTAATTCCACCTCAGCAGGGGAACCCTTTAGATTGTATTTGTCTACCGATGGGATGGTCATCGGTTCAGCTTTAATTCAAGAGTTTGAAGGGAAGGAACGTGTGATTTACTATTTAAGCAGGAGGTTGATTGATGCTGAGACCAGGTATTCGGCTATTGAGAAACTATGCTTGTGCCTGTATTTCTCCTGTATCAAGTTAAGGCACTATTTGCTATCGGCCGAATGCACTGTTATTTGCAAAGATGATGTGGTCCGATACATGCTATCTATGCCGATCATGAGTGGTAGGATCGGTAAGTGGATTTTGGCACTGTCAGAATTTGATCTGCGTTAAAGTGGTTAAGGGATAGGTTATGGCCGATTTTGTGACTCAACATTGCGGTACAGTGGAAACCTTGGAAATTGTACCTTGGACGCTCTTCTTTGATGGATCCACGTGTGACCGGGGGCAGGAATCGGCATCGTGATAATTTCCCCTCGGGGAAGGAAGTATGAATTCTCCTTGCCGATTGTTGCCACGTCAACAAATAATCAAGCTGAGTATCAAGCTCTAATAAAGGGGTTGGAATTGCTACGGGAAGTTCGTGCTGATGCTGTTGAGATCTTTGGGGATTCTATGCTAGTTATAAATCAATTGGCTGGAAGCTATGAATGCCGAAGTGAGGTCTTGATAACTTATCATGAAAGGAGTATGCGGCTGTTGAAAGAATTCAAGGATTTCCGGTTAGAGCATGTTCCTCGACTGCATAATGAAGAAGCCAATCGGTTGGCTCAGCATGCCTCAGGATATCAGCCTATGATTAATGAAATATCGGCAATCGGTGCCGATGATTGGAGGAAAGAGATCATTGATTATTTGAAGGACCCATCCAAGAAAGTTGAGAGACGAATTCAGTTTCAAGCCACCAAGTATGTGCTCCTTGAAGATGAATTGTATTATCGAACTATTGATGGGATTCTCCTCAGATGCCTTGGTGATGATGAAGCTAAGAGCTTGATGGGAGAAATCCATGAAGGGGTGTGTGGATCACATCAGTCGGCCTTTAAGATGAAGTGGATGATTAGGAGGAATGGGTATTATTGGCCGACCATACTTGAAGATTGCTTTAAATATTTCAAGGGGTGTCAAGGATGACAGAAATTTGGCAACATTCAAAGAGCACCCGCATCGACCATGAGTCCTATTATCAAACCTTGGCCGTTCCGGGGATGGGTTATTGATTTAATCGGTCAGATTTATCCACCATCTAGCAAAGGGCATAAGTTCATCTTGGTTGCCACCGATTATTTCACCAAATGGGTTGAAGCTATTCCTTTGAAGAAAGTTACATCGGCCAATATGATTGATTTTGTGAAAGAGCACTTCATTTACTGATTTGGAATTCCTCAAACAATTACTACCGATCAGGGCACTATGTTCACGTCGGGAGAGTTTGATGAATTTGCAATCGGTATGGGAATTAAAGTATTAAAATCTTCTTCTTACTATGCTCAAGCTAATGGGCAGGCCGAGGCATCTAACAAAGGGATTATCAAGCTTATCAAACGAAAGATTGAGGAAAATCCTAGGAAGTGGCACACGTTGTTCAACGAAGCTTTGTGGTCATACCGGATGGCTTGTCATGGATCAACCAAGGTTTCACCTTATCAATTGGTGTATGGGCATGATGCAGTGTTACCTTGGGAAATTAAGGTTGGGTCTACGCGAATATCTTTTCAAGATCAATTGGCTACCGATGATTATGCTACTTTGATGACAGACGAATTGGATGATCTAGTAGGACATCGGCTGAAGGCCTTGATGAGTATAGAAGAGAATAAGAAGAGGGTTGCCAGATGGTATGATAAGAAAGTAAAGGCTAAGGAGTTTGCCGCTGGAGACTTAGTGTGAAAATTAATCTCACCGATCGGGACTAAAAGTTCAAAATTTGGGAAGTGGTCTCCCAATTGGGAGGGTCCCTATCGGATAAGTCGATCGGCTCCTGGTAATGTTTATATCTTAGAAACCCTCAAAGGGGTCAAATTTCCTAGAGCATTAAATGGAAAATATCTGAAGAAGTACTACCCAAGCATATGGGTTGATGCATAAGAGATTAAGTGCCGATAACACTCCTATCGGCTGGATCAAAGTGTGTCTGAGGCTGGACTTAATGTTTTAAAAGGTGTCGATAACAGTCCTATCGGCTAGACTAAATATCAGGAAGTTTGGAGAGCAGAAAGAAGCAAGTATGTTGCCAATGAAGGGTTCACATGTTCACCAACGCCTGGATCGCTGATATAGCACGCAGGCAGATCTGGTTGGCTGCTTCTATCTCTTTGACGTCTTCATCGGCAGAGCCTTCCACTGGCTTCAATTTCTTCTTCAACTGCAGTGCTTTGCGGCCATGGACATTTCACTCTTGCTCAAGGACTTTGATTGCCTCAGGCAGCTGGTTTTCCTCTTGTTGAGCTTGGGACATGGCTTCTTCCACTTGCTTAAGTTCTGCCAACAGGGCTTCCCTTTTTGTTGACAGATCAGAGATCTTGTGCTTCAGTGCATCTCCTGAGGACTTCAAGGCGCCAATGCTCTTATGCTTCTCATCAGTAAGAAGCTTTGCCTTCATCATCTCTTCAAAAAGCTGAGTCTGAGCCGCTCTATCGGCAAGGTGCTGGGCAGCCCTCTGGTACTGCAGTTGACGGCTCTCCAAATGTGCTGCTTGGAAGAGAACTTCTTCGGCATCGGCGGGGATTTGGCCTCTCCGGGTCTTGAATAGAGCCTTAGCCGGATTAGAGTCATCGATTAGTTGGGCTGTATCTTGATGGAGGAGAGCCGACAATTCTTCCAATTTTTCCCTGATTTCTGCCGATGTAATTCCAACTGCCCAAGAGGAACTTGCTTCTTCACCTTCATCTTCGGAGATGTCAATGGCAAAAGAGAACAAACTATCGGGAGAGTCTTGCTCCTTGAAAAAGAAATAAAACAAGTTATTTTATGGTCAGGTATTGATAAATGATGCAGACAGGAATTGGATAACTTACTTGTTTCAAGGCAATCTCTTGCCTCTGACTGGAAGATGCCGATGGAATCACGGGTTGATCGGCCAGAGTTGCCGATGGAACTATGTCAGCTGACAAAATAACAGAGATAATTATAAGACAGAAAAGATAAGTTTATCGGCAATAATTTCATGAAAAATGTGTTACCTTGGGGAGGTGCAGTGCTTGTTTGGATCGAGGAAACTACTGATGATATGATTGATCCTGCTGGATCGGTAGTCTGGTCGCCTACATCAGCCGATGTGTCTTCCGGCTGAGGTACTTCTGGTTGAGGCTCTTCTAGTTGGGGTTCTTCCACTTGTGGTGCTTCTTGTGGCTAAGAAGGAGATGGTACTTGCTGTGTCTATGTTTCTGGAGAAGAGGGAGAAGATTCTACCTGAATTGGAGATACCGGGGGGGAAGGAGTACCCGAGAAGGAACCATTTATAGGACAAAACGGGCAAGGGCGAATCTGACTTATCTCTTCGCCGTATCCGTGAAATCCGAGGGTACTCAGGTAGATATGGTAACTGTTCGCACGGTAATCAAGGGATTGCACAGGTGATTTGACAGGAAATGGTCATTATCCAGAGATATTTCACTGTGCGGGATCTCCCGGTCGGTGCATCGGTAGCGCCATGTAACGATAATATTGCCGATGGGCGAATAAAGTGGAGATAGCTATTTGGGAGGATAAGTTACGTTACTGAATTGGACGTCCTGGTCAGTCTATCGGCAAGTCTCTTTAACGGTAATATTGCCGATGGGCGAATAGAGTGGAAATGTCCGTTTGGAAGGTTGAGGATTTCGAGGGATATACGAAGGAATCAAACCAGGGTTGTTCAGATTAAGGCTGTTGGTTACCAAATTGGGAGAATTAATTGCGGAAAGGCATCATTACTGCAGAGAATTTTGGAGCATTAATGATTTCATACTCCGAAACTGGGGGGCATGTGTTGACACCATTTTTGGGCACATGTCCAAGATCGGTAGAGTATAGATCCGCAGGACAGGGCAAAGGTAGCTGGTCTGCAGGAGAGTTGCCGATGAGGATGGTTGCCGATGAGGAGACGGCTGGATGTAGCTAATTCCATGGATGGTGATGTGTTTGTGCCGATGGCCAGCATTAACCTCTGCCAGTGATTGCGGTGAAGAATCTGCCGATGACGCGGGGGAAAGACTCGAAGATTGCCGATTGGTCCATGGTGGCATCCCAGGCTGTCATGGGGAGATAGTTTTATGTTTTTCTTTAGTTATTTAAATCGTTTTGTATACGGATTCTGTTTAGTTTGGAATTCGAGTTCTAGTCGTGTCTGGTTGTAGCTCTTTTGAGCAGGGTATAAATGTAGACCCTAGGGCCTTGTAATCGGGACATCTATCTTTTAATCAATCAAACACAAGTTTTTACTCATATTCCAGCATCTACTTTTTCGACCACTTCGTCATACTTTCCTTTTTATTACGAGTTCTTCGGAATTCGTCGACTTAAGCTCGGCGTGTTCTCAAGTTCCGCGTGAATACCTCTTGGCCGTGGCATCCGGGCGCATCGCTGTTGTCGGGACCAAAGTATTCGAGTTATCACCTTTGCCGATAGTAAGGTCAAGTCGGCTGGCACGCCTTAACGTTTAAATCGGGTATTAGCCCTTTGTGTTTGCAGATCAGCTTTTGCATCAACACTTCTCCCTCTTCTCCAGAAACCTAGATACAGCAGGTGCCACCTCCTTCTCAACCACAAGAAGCACCCCAAGTGGAAGAACTCCATCTAGAAGAACCCCAGCCAGAAGTACCTCAGCTGAAAGACACATCGGCTGAAGTGCATGAGCAAGCTACCGATCCAGCAAGTTTGATTATAGCATCGGTAGTTTCTTCCATCCAAACAAGCACTGCTCCCCCTCAAGGTAACACACTTTCTATGAAATCACTGCCGATGAACCTACTTTCTCTATCTTATAATTATTCTCTGTTATTCTCTCAGCTGACATAGTCCCATCGGCAACCCTAGCCGATCAGCCTATGGTTCCATCGGCATCTTCTAGTCAGAGGCGAGAGATTGCTCTGAAACAAGTAAGTCACCCAATCTCTATCTGTATTATTTGTCAATACTTGTCCATAGAATGACTCACTTCATCTCTTTTTCAGGAACAGGACTCTCCTGACAGCTTGTTCTCCTTTGCCATCGACATCTCTGAAGATGAAGGCGAGGAGGCAAGCTCTTCCCGGGCAGTCGGAATTACATCGGCAGAGATCAGGGCCAAGTTAGAAGAATTATTAGCCCTCCTTAATCAAGACACAGCCCAACTGGTTGATGACTCCGACCCAGCCAAGGCTCTATTCAAGACCCACATAGGCCAAATTCCTACCGATGAACAAGAAATCCTTTTTGAAACTGCACATCTAGAGAGCCGTCAGCTGCAATATCAAAAGGCTACCTAGCGTCTTGCTGACAGAGCTGCTCAGACTCAGCTTTCTGAGGAGATGATGAAAGTGAAGCTCCTTGCCGATGAGAAGCACAAAGACATCGGCGTCTTAAAGTCCTCATGAGATGCGTTGAAGCACAAGATCTCTGACCTGTCGGCAAAAAGAGAAGCCCTGTTGGCAGAACTCAAGCAAGTAGAAGAGGCCTTGTCCCAAGCTCAACAGGAGCAAAACCAGCTGCCTGAGGCGATCAAACTCCTTGAACAAGAGCGAAATGTCCATGGTCGTAAAGCGCTGCAGATGAAGAAGAAGCTCAAGCCGGTGGAAGGCTCTGCCGATGAAGACTGTTGACGGTCCTTAAGTATCAAATTTAATTATCAAATCAACAAAGAAAAGGATCCAAATGAAATCAACATCTAGACTTAGGGTTTTATCTGACAGAATTCCATAAGTTTTGGTGTTTGTCTATTTCTGCAGGGTGTTATCAGGAAATACGGAAGAAAGGCCCACACGTCGGGATTACACAGAGATATTAACGTGCCGCGCAATTATCTTACATCTAGAAGACTCCAGAAGCCACGGGAAGAAAGCGGAGGCCGAAAGGGCCTAGAGGCAGGGCGCCCACCCTCCGTCCCTTGGCGCCCGCCCTGACTTGGAGTCCAAACAGGACTCTGTTTCGTGGGAGATCTCCACCGACCTAAAGGATCAAGGATAACCGTTCAATCAATGTCGGTTTGCTCCAACGGCCCATGTTCACTTGAATGGACTATAAAACCAGACCCCCTGGACCCTGGAGGAGTGAGCCTCTCAACCCTAATTCATTGTTCCTCAAGGGAGAAGAAGCCTATGATCAAGATTAGAGCCACCACATCAATTAGATATCTAGATTAGCATAGCTACATAGGATTAGAACTAGAAGGAGTCAATCTTCGATTGGTTTCCAGATCTGTCAAGAGGATTCTTGGTAATTCTCTAATTGTGCCTCTAATTGTTCTTCTAATTATCTTATTATGAATATGACTTTATTCTAAATATATTGCTTATGACTTTGCTCTACTTGCTTATATTCAAGATTATATTGGTCTTAGTTTATCATAGTTATGTACTTGGCTTAGTTAGATTGGATCTATATACATGCTTAGGATCGTATAGCGTTTATCCATCGGATCCATGGGTAAATGATAGATATTGTGTAGGCGTGGTGCTTATACCATATTTATCTGCGATTGTACCCAATATGCCAGATCGTGGGGTAGTTCGTGATAGTGACAGCTTCATTGATTCTTATATAGTCCCCCTCTCGTGTATTGGGCTGGCAGAGCAACATTATTACAGGGGAGTGATTGCTATGTTTCTCATTTACCTTGCTAATATCACTATGCATGGGCGTAGTCTTGTCTCAGAATGATTGCTAAGTATGCTTGCACTAACTATGATAATGCTATACTATATAGTTGAGAATAACTTAGGAAACATTCTTGTAGTTCGTTCTAATTCCATGCTAATGACTTTCTAGAGTATCTAATTGAGGTGCTTATCATATTTATATGTGGCTAAGTTATGCTGATCAGATTAATTATCTTTGTCACTATTCATTACTTCATATATCTTTTATGTGACACATATCCCTGTATGAAAGAGTTAGATAAATGTTCTCAATTATATATGCAATGACAGATACTCAATCTCATATTCTATTCTGTAATCAATGTTGATGATTGTTAATCCCTTCCCAGTGGTAAAAATATAAATAACGATACCTGGAATACTTCCCGGTTAAAATGCTACATCGGTATTAATCTGTGCGCTTGAAGATCTCATTCATTATTTATTTAGAAGAGCAATTGCATATTTCAATACCGCGTCTCTCATATCATGCTGGGGATGACAACTTGGCTTAAGTGGTGTGAGGGATAGGTTTGGCATTTTTGGCACCGTTATCAGAATTAGAAAACTAAGTCTACTTTTGGTAATGATGTTAAGAATACCCAACAAGCATTTTTGGCGCCGTTGCCGGGAAAGGTTGATTACTAATCAGGAATGGAATAAAGGATTTTGAGTTATCATTCGCATCACTAATATGATTGAGCTTATCTATTCTCTCATACAGTTTTACCCCGATATTTTTCTATTTTATCTTATGCAGGGGAATGTATGAATAGAAGACATCTTCCAGGAAATTTTGTTGACAATCCCGAAGCATTATTCAGAAAAACTAGAGCCAAGCTCAAGAAGAAATTAACAACACTTCAGCAAGAAGCTTCATCCAACCAAGAAGATCACCGGAACTTGTCTTCAGAGTTCGAAGCCATGGCGAACAAATCAATCCGTGAGTTCTCAGCTCCCACTACGGACAACATCCGCACTGGACCTGCTGCAGAGATCGACGGCAACTTTGAGCTCAAGCCTGGACTTATCAACATGGTGCAATACAACCAGTTCTGTGGGAAGGCACACGAAGATGCTAGTGCTCATCTCCAACACTACCTGGAGATTTGCGACACATTTACCATATCAGGAGTCCCTGGAGATGCTATACTACTTCGCCTCTTCCCATTCTCACTGTTAGGAAGAGCGAAGTAGTGGTTGTTGACGGTCCTGAATGCTCACATTTAACCATCAACTAATCATGGAAAAGGATCTAAATGGAACCAACACCTAGACTTAGGGTTTTATCTGACAGAATTCCACGAGTTTTGGTGTTTGTCTATTTCTGCAGGGGGTTATCAGGAAACACGGAAGAAAGGCCCACACGTCGGGTTTACATAGAGATATTAACGTGCCGTGCAATTTTCTATCATCTAGAAGACTCCAGAAGCCACGGGAAGGAAGCGCAGGCCGAGAGGGCTCTGGGACCGGGCGCCCGCCCAAGTCCTGAGGGCACCTGTAACACCCCAGTGTTATGGTTGCATTGATCATGTGCATAGCATGAGCATCATCATCCATTCAAAGCGTCCATGATCATCATCTATCTTGAGCCATGTCATTCTATGCAAAAATGTGTTTTAAATTGCTTAAATAGGCTTCCTATGCTTATGTTTGAGTGAACCATGCTTGTGTTTGTGTTCAATGCTTTGGTAATTAGTTTATCTATGCTTAACTTAACCTTGGGAACAATGTTCATGTTGATCACTTCTCCAAAATATGCCTTTAAGTCCTACTTATGAAAATAGACCCTAGAAACCTCTTTTGCTTAGGCTTTTAAAAAGTGTTTCATAAATTGTTTGCATGTCAAAACTTTCTGCAGCACAGTTGCAGCAAATTTTATATGGAACAAAAGTTGTTTTATGGCCATCTCATGAAAATGACCACAAATAGCTCAAAAGTGACCCACAAGGCAGATTTGGGGCTGTTTCCAACACTTAGAAAATTTTCTAAGTCCTGGAACGAAACCAGATTGCTCGATCGATTTTGAAAACTCTGTATCTTTCAATCCAGGCTGATTTCTCTTTCGCTCCAATTGACAAAGTTGTAGAACTCAGTTGGAACTCCAACTTTGTCAACTGCACCGTCCTCTAATTTGCTCTGGTTTGGGAAATAATCATCGGTGAAGTTGCTCTGTCACACTGTCATCGTTTCTTCTGAACCGAAGCCGAGCTCGCCGTCGTGGATGGCCAGAGCGCCACCTGTCCGCCAGATGGCGCCCGTACGCCGGCGATGGCCCCGCTTGTCAGGTCAACGGCGTTGGCATGGACGCCACGGCGCCCCGCACTCACTCAGCGCCCGTCCATTCTCCTCCTCCGCTCTCTCGCCCTCGCTCTGGCGGAAAACGCCGTCGCCATTGCCGCCGAGAGCTTCGCCAGCTCCTCGCACCCTCGCCTCTGCGTCTTGCTTCGCCTCCAATCGCCTCCAAGTCCACCTCGAGCTCCTCCATCTTCTCCACCCATCAGTTGGACGAGATCTCCCCGAGGTGAGCGGCATTTCGCAAGTTCTCTGTCGTCGGTTTCGCGGCCGTCGCGACACCGATTCCGGCGAACCTCGCCGCTGCTCTACCCTTGCTCCCTTTCTTCTCGCTGAGTAGCGTTAGGTTATGCTTAGGTCTTGGCGTCGGTCCACACCACGCCATTACGGCTGAAACCTCACCGTCGCGCGGGAACACGGCCGCTGCACCGCCGTGCTCACCGCCGACGAGCACCTCGCACGTGAGCAGGTTCACCGGAGCCGTTAGGGTTAGGCGCTCCTACCTCGAAAGTTCCGCGCTGACTCACTGATGCTTAAGCCGCCTTCTTCCGACGCTCTACCGGTCGGAGATGGCCGGCGTAAGTCGGAGTAGCTCCGCCGTGCCGCCATGGCCGACGGCGACCCCTCTCTATAGCCGAAACCCTAGCACCACCTACCTCAATCGACGTGGAATCTTCCCAGGAGCACGTTGGTGCCCTTAGATCCGCCGGAGAAGCTCCCCGTCGGCAAGCATTTGCCGGCGAAGGGGTCCTCTGTCTCGGTGTCGCTGACACGCGGGTCCCGTATGCCAGTGACTCAACGGTCACCCCCTTTCTTTTATTCAAATCTGGATTTTGACTTTCTTGCAAAAATCATATCTCCTGTTTCTGAGATCCAAAAATTGTGAAACAAATTTTGTGGTATTCCTTGAGATGGCTAGTTTTTAATAAAAATATAAAATGAACCATGTTTTCTGGTAAAATATTTATTAAGAATTTAATCTTGTCATTCTTGGGTAAATTCATATCTCTTGTTATACTGCTTAGTTTGCTCTGAAAATTTTATGGTAGCCTCTGCTTGGCATTGGAATGCTTTGATAAATATATCATGATCTTTGGAGTACTGCAGCTTTGATATGCAATTTATGATTGAAATGTGGCCTGTTTCTTTATTTAAATCACATAAAATAATTGGTGCTTATGCTGGTGTTCTACTTTGGTGGTAAACTTGTTTATGGTATTATTAATATATAAATAATCTGAAATCTGTTGTTTGACACCATATAAGTCATGATTCCCAATTTATGCAATAAACACCTAGGCACATGTTAAATGTAAATCTTTAATTTGGTATGTGCAATTGCTCTGAAATTTTTATGGCAATGCTTTTATGCTATCCTTGTGCTTCTGTAATTTTTGTAGATTTTTATGAGCACTTTGACTAGTATCTTGTAATTATGCTTCTTTCTAGAATTAATTAATAAATGCCTTGTTAAGTAAATGTTTGGAAGTTTCCATCTGGTGTTCTGGTTGTATTATAATATGCTTGTGCTCATAAGCCATGTAGTTGGCATGGTTTGTGTTTTGGTCATGTCATTAAATAATTAATTATAGGGTTAAAGGCTGTTCTGGACAGCAAGGGAGCAATTTAACTTTTGCTTAATGATAATTTGGTTTTATGGACAACTTGTCTAAATCAAAGTTGTAGTAAACTTATTGAACTAGCTGTGGTTTAAATTTGGGATCATTTGGTCAAGTAGTTTAAAAGTTATGGCTGTTCCAAGTTGGGTTCCAGAAATAGGTGCTCTCTGTTTTTCTGGGACAGAACCTGGAACTTTTTTTAAATGACTGGTCTAATGTATGAATCTTGCTGTGATGTTTAAAGATGATTTGTAGAAAATTTCATAAGCTTTCGAGAATGTCTTTATTTATGTTTGTTGGATCTGTCTATCATTAGTTATGATTTATTTACCAGGTTACTCTTGTTTTGTGTTGCTTGCTGTTTTAGTATCATGATAGGTTTTGGGCTAAGGTAACTTATTTACTTGTGTGAGCTTGTATAACTGTGTACTCCGTAAATGAGTGCCCAGTGAGTCCATTATGTTAGCAAGCATTCATTCTTGTGTATGCACGTCTTCTCATTCACCGAGCATGCAATAGGTGCACAGGACGTGGCAGTTTCCTTCGAGCTCCAAGCGAACCCCGAAGGCCAGGAAGGCAGCCAGGAGGTAGAGGTCCAGCAAGTCGGACCCGAGGAGCCAGAGGAAGCAGTTGAATGCCCAAATCACGAGCCGGCGTCGTTCGTGAAAGGCAAGCCCCGGAGCATTATAAGTCTCCCTTTATTTTCGAAAGTTTACTTAATATGTTATATCTATTGCTACATTAAGTATAGGAGTTGTGATGAAACCTTTGCTGCATTTTACTCATTCCTTGTCCAGATACCTTACCACTACCTGGTTATAGAGTTAGGATCGAGTAGCAGCTTAGCCATGCTTAAATCGGTAGAAGTCGGGTGATATCCTGTCACCTGCGCGATATAGGGTTATGTCGGATCACGATGGTCTATATGTGCTATCGTGGATGGAACCTGATTAAATTGACTTAAGCCGGGCGGAGTTTTGCAAGTTTGTAGTAACTCCGTCTGTGGCAGCTAAGGACCCATCGTTGTACGTCCTCTTGTCATGTTGAACGCATGCGTGACACTTAGTTGGCCGGATAACTCGTTCCGACCGCGAAGCCGAGTAGTATGACTCAGGCCGGAAGACCGGCAAGTATAAAGTGCGCACTACCGGAGGAAGTGCGGTGTGTGGGGGACCATTGGCGTAAGTCCAAAGGCAGGTGAGTTAAAATTCCTGACCTCCCTGGCAGAGTGGTAGCCCTGGGAGTGCGGCGCTGATCGGAGCCGCGATTCCTGAGTTGTACCAAAGGTGACCCGTTGGCTCTCCGGCAGGAGATGCTTGGGTGAGTGCTAGGAATAACCCTCCAGCTGGATAGGGATTCGATTCAAATCGCCGTCTCTCCCGGTTAGTGAGAACTTGACAGAGCAGCGGCAAACGTAGCACTCACTAATGAATTTGGTTCAAGATAATGATGATAGCAAGAAGAACATATGATGAATTTGATATGGTTATTATTGTTTGTAATAATCAAGTGATGTGTTGTAGTACAGGTGCTAATCTAGTGGTAGGCTGATGATAAATAAATATGATACTTTTAAAATAACTTAGTCGTAAGTTAAGCTTTTGGCAAAAGGTGAGTCAACCAGCTCCACTTGATATTTAGCCTTGCATGATCCTTGATGTCTTTTATGTTTTACTAGATGGGTAAGTCTAGCTGAGTACATTCTCGTACTCAGGGTTTATTCCCACCTGTTGCAGATGACATCTTTTATGACGGCTTCTGCAAGACCTGTCTCTATCCCGCTGGGGATGAGGACTAACCGTTGGGCACAGTTTTCTAACAATCTCATCTCTGATGCTTTTGGAAGGATGGTGTAGACACTGGCAGTAACAAGAACTTGTGAACTAAACTGTGAACAAGTGTGTGTAATTATTTTGCTTCCGCTACTTCGAAACTTGGGTTGTAATAACTTAATAACTCCGATGTGGTGCCGCTTCGACGGCAATGAATGACTATGTAACATTCGCTGTGTTTATGTTGAACTATTACGATCTTGGTTTGTTGTGAGTTGGTTTGAAGTCCTTCGTGATTTCATTTGACTACCGGGATTATATGGGCTCAAGTTTGGAAACTTGATTGCTGGTCGATCGTTTCTGCACTTGAACTCTTATAATTTGGTCGGTTCTGTGACAGCTGGCATCGGAGCAAGTTCAGTATTATAAATACAGCGTTTGTGTATTTAAAACAAAAGAGTTTTTAAATAAGATGGTGTAAAATAAATAATTAAGTTATGCCAGTGGTCGAATCCTCCTTGCCCACATAAGGACTATAGGTGGCTATTTAAGTACTGACTTGGGGGTTTTATTTATGCATCTCCGGCAGTACTCAGGTATGGATGTGTGATGACCGCACTATGCTACCCTGTGGTCTAATGGTGGAGGTAGCCTTCATATGTGAATTAGCCACATATGTCGCTAGATTTAAATTATGCAACGTCGCACCTACGCCCTGGTAAGTGTGAGCTGTGAGAGCATGATCGTCCAAACGGCGGTCTAGGGGAGTGATCGCGGTGGTTTTCTGGAGTGGTTACATGTCGAAACCATGGAACCACGAAAGAAACTTAATTGGGGAGCATTTAATTTCTCGGGTAGTTGTGGTGTCATTGTTTGTGCATGTTGGGCATGTCCAAGCAATGTGCACTTAGTTTACTGCTTTCTTGAGTGATATTGGGAACTATTGGGCTAGAATGAAGTTTTCTGCAGGTACCCTAACAGCGCACGTGTAAATCGATAGTTATCGTATCGAGAGACGAATGTATGCCACCGTATATCCATTAGAATATTAATTTTCTAAGTTTGTGAGGACGTACGGTTCGTGCATGCATCATGTTGCATTCATACATACATTCTATCTACTCCTTCCCTTACAATGTCGTCCCTTTTAATTAAATAAATGTTGCTTAAACTAATCCTCTTTTACCCATGGTATTCCTATTCCCTTCCACAGATGGACACTTTCTTCACCCCGTCCCAGTGACACTTTCTTGCACGAGTTTGGCACTCCTACCCTGCTCTGGAGAGTGTTACGGACTGTTGGGTATACTGAGCCACCTCAGTATTCTTGGTGGGAGATGGAGAGCACAGGAGGGATTCACTGGTTTGCTGTGCAGGGAGTTGTCCCTCCACATGGGGACAAGCCTGCATGGACAGGATGGACTTGTAGCTCAGATGGGCAGACCCCTTGGGAGGCAGCTCAGGTTGCAGCCCAGACTATCCTGCTCGATATCTGTCAGAGGTGTGGTGATGAGCTGACGGGAGGACCAGCGGCCTCCATTCCCAGTGCTGACCCAGCAGCAACGGAGTGGAAACAGGCTGACGGTTGTGCTTTGGTTCAAGGCAGGCGAGAGAGAGCTGAGAGAGTTCTAGTCCTGCTATGAGTGCTATGATGGCTGTGCTCAAGCTGATTAGTCAGCGAGAGGGCACCTATGCACAGGTGACGGTGGCTGTTCGCAGGGCCCAGGAGATACAGCGGAAGGCTGAGAAGCGTGCTCGCAAGTTTCGCAAGCAAGCTAAACTTCTGGAGCATCGCATTCTTTTGTGAGTTCTGAATTTGTGTCTAAGCATAGCATCAAGGCCATTACACTTGATAAGGGCAGTTATTGCATTAGTGCTGCGGGAAATGATATTTCCACCAATCAAGTGGTTTTGGGGGCAACTCTGGAAATAGGAGGCCGTCAGTTTCTTGCTGATTTGGTTGATCTACCCGGTGTGGGCATAGATGTAATTCTGGGGATGAAGTGGATGATTGGCAATGGAGTTCTTATCGACACCACCACTCGTGTAGTGATGTTGAAAGACCCAGATACCAAGGAGGCATTTCTAGTGAAACTTCCTCGTGATATTCAAATCCGTAGCACTGTGAATGCAGTTACATCTAAGGCTATTCAGGATATTCCGGTGGTGTGTGAGTTCCCGGATGTTTTTCCTGATGATTTACCCGGGCTTCCTCCGGATCGGGATGTAGAGTTCAAAATTGAATTGATTCCCGTTATTGCTCCTATCTCTAGAAGACCTTATAGAATGCCACCCAACGAATTAGCTAAGCTTAAGACCCAACTAAATGAGTTGTTGAAGAAGGGTCTTATCCGTCCTAGTTCTTCTCCTTGGGGTTGTCCGGCTATCTTTGTGAAGAAGAAGGATCAATCCTTGCGCATGTGTGTGGACTATCGTCCCTTAAATGCGGTAACCATCAAGAACAAATACCCTCTTCCTCGCATTGATATCTTGTTTGATCAGTTATCTAAAGCTAAGGTATTCTCCAAGATTGATTTGCGATCTGGGTACCATCAGATCAAGATCCGTCCTGAAGATGTGCCTAAGACAGCTTTCTCGACGAGATATGGGTTGTATGAGTATCTCGTCATGTCCTTCGGTCTTACAAATGCACCTGCTCACTTCATGTATCTCATGAATTCGGTGTTCATGCCCGAATTGGACATGTTTGTGGTGGTCTTCATTGATGATATCTTGGTATGTTCCTGCAATGAAGAGGAGCATGCAGAGCATCTGCGTGTAGTGTTGTCGCGTTTGCGCGAACATCACCTTTATGCCAAGTTTAGCAAATGCGAGTTTTGGCTGAAGAAAGTACCTTTCTTAGGCCATGTCTTATCTGAAGAAGGCATATCGGTGGATCCGGCTAAGGTGCAAGAAGTGCTGGATTGGAAAGTTCCAACTTCGGTACACGAGGTTCGGAGTTTTCTTGGTCTGGCAGGATATTACCGTCGATTCATTCCGGAATTCTCCAAAATATCCAAGCCTATGACTCGTCTACTTTAGAAAGATGAGAAGTTTGTGTGGACACCTGAGTGTGAAGAGGCATTCCACAAGTTGAGGACGTTGCTGACTTCAGCTCCGGTTCTAGCTCAGCCTGATATTGAGAAACCTTTCGATGTCTTTTGCGACGCTCAGGTATTGGTTTAGGCTGTGTGTTGATGCAAGAAGGTCGCGTTATCACATATGCCTCACGCCAACTTCGAAAACATGAGGTCAATTACCCTACTCATGACTTAGAATTGGCAGCAGTTGTTCATGCTTTGAAAATCTGGAGGCATTATCTGCTGGGTAATCTGTGTAATATCTATACCGATCATAAGAGCCTCAAGTATATCTTCACTCAAGCTGAACTGAACATGCGGCAGCGAAGGTGGCTTGAGTTGATTAAAGATTATAATCTGCAAGTGCACTATCATCCGGGCAAGGCAAACGTGGTGGCGGACGCCTTGAGTAGGAAAGTGCACTGTCACTCAATCCAAGTGGAAGATCCGTTGTTGTCACATCTTATGCATCCACTTGTGCTCAACCAGATTTCTCTGGAGAGTACTCTTCGCAATCGAGTCATCGAATTGCAGCAGACAGATGTAGGCATCCACCATACAAAAAGGAAAATGAAGGAAGAAGAAACCAAGCATTTCCGGGTCGATGAGAACGGAATTCTTTGGTTCAAGGATCGACTTGTGGTTCCTAAAGACCGCGAGCTGCGAAATCAGATCTTATCTGAAGCTCATTCATCCAAATTGTCTATTCATCCTGGTAGTAGCAAGATGTATCAGGATCTGAAACCTTTGTTTTGGTGGACAAAGATGAAAAAGGAGATCGCTGCTTTTGTCGCTCGTTGTGACAATTGTTGTCGGGTGAAGGCTGTTCACATGAAAGCTGGTTTGCTTCAACCCTTGTCAATTCCTGGTTGGAAATGGGAAGAAGTCAGCATGGATTTCATCAGTGGACTCCCAACTTCTATTAAGGGTTACGACTCCATCTGGGTGATTGTAGATCGTTTGACCAAGGTTGCTCGATTCATTCCAGTTCGAACTGACTATCGTCCACATCAGTATGCAGAATTGTATTTCGAGCACATTGTTCGTCAGTATGGTGTGCCTCGAACAATTATATCAGATCGTGGACCCCAGTTCACTGCTCGTTTTTGGGAATGTCTGCATGAGCAAATTGGTACTCATTTAGTCCGTAGCTCTGCTTATCATCCCCAAACGGCTGGTCAAACTGAACGAGTTAACCAAATCCTTGAAGACATGTTGAGGGCATGTGCTCTCTCTTCAAAAGGTTCTTGGGTTAAGTGGTTGCCATTGGCTGAGTTCTCCTACAACAATAGTTATCAGGAGAGTATCAAGATGGCTCCATTTGAAGCCCTGTACGGTCGAAAGTGTCGAACCCCGTTGAATTGGGTAGAAGCAGGAGAGCGAAGGTTTTATGGCATCGATTTCGTGAACGAAGCCGAGCAGAAAGTCTGGACTATCCAGCAACATCTGGAAGCTGCTCAAGCTCGTCAGAAAAGTTATGCCGATAAGAGAAGGAAACCGATTGAGTTTTCAGTTCGTGACCATGTGTATATCAAGGTGTCTCCGATGAAAGGTGTACAAAGGTTCGGAGTCAAGCAAAAGCTTGCACCTCGCTATGTGGGACCTTATCGGATTCTCGAAAAGAATCCCGTAGCGATTCTTGATCGCAAGGAACGGGAGACGCGTAATCGTGTGGTTAAGCTCTACAAGGTGTTGTGGAGTAACCACGGGGAAGAAGATGCTACTTGGGAGACGGAGGATTATTTAAAAGAAGTTTACAAAACATTCTTCGAAAATCAGTAAGCTTTCAAATCTCGGGACAAGATTTTTGTAAGGGGGGAGGGCTGTAACACCCCAGTGTTATGGTTGCATTGATCATGTGCATAGCATGAGCATCATCATCCATTCAAAGCATCCATGATCATCATCTATCTTGAGCCATGTCATTCTATGCAAAAATGTGTTTTAAATTGCTTAAATAGGCTTCCTATGCTTATGTTTGAGTGAACCATGCTTGTGTTTGTGTTCAATGCTTTGGTAATTAGTTTATCTATGCTTAACTTAACATTGGGAACAATGTTCATGTTGATCCCTTCTCCAAAATATGCCTTTAAGTCCTACTTATGAAAATAGACCCTAGAAACCTCTTTTGCTTAGGCTTTTAAAAAGTGTTTCATAAATTGTTTGCATGTCAAAACTTTCTGCAGCAAAGTTGCAGCAAATTTTATATGGAACAAAAGTTGTTTTATGGCCATCTCATGAAAATGACCACAAATAGCTCAAAAGTGACCCACAAGGCAGATTTGGGGCTGTTTCCAACACTTAGAACATTTTCTAAGTCCTGGAACGAAACCAGATTGCTCGATCGATTTTGAAAACTCTGTATCTTTCAATCCAGGCTGATTTCTCTTTCGCTCCAATTGACAAAGTTGTAGAACTCAGTTGGAACTCCAACTTTGTCAACTGCACCGTCCTCTAATTCGCTCTGCTTTGGGAGATAATCATCGGTGAAGTTGCTCTGTCACACTGTCATCGTTTCTTCTGAACCGAAGCCGAGCTCGCCGTCGTGGATGGCCAGAGCGCCACTTGTCCGCCAGATGGCGCCCGTACGCCGGCGATGGACCCGCTCGTCAGGTCGACGGCGTTGGCATGGACGCCACGGCGCGCCGCACTCACTCAGCGCCCGTCCATTCTCCTCCTCCGCTCTGTCGCGCTCGCTCTGGCGGAAAACGCCGTCGCCATTGCCGCCGAGAGCTTCGCCAGCTCCTCGCGCCCTCGCCTCTGCGTCTTGCTTCGCCTCCAAGCGCCTCCAAGTCCGCCTCGAGCTCCTCCATCTTCTCCACCCATCAGTTGGACGAGATCTCCCCGAGGTGAGCGGCATTTCGCAAGTTCTCCGTCGTCGGGTTCGCCGCCGTCGCGACACCGATTCCGGCAAACCTCGCCGCTGCTCTACCCTTGCTCCCTTTCTTCTCGCTGAGTAGCGTTAGGTTATGCTTAGGTCTTGGCTTCGGTCCACACCATGCCATTACGGCTGAAACCTCACCGTCGCGTGGGAACACGGCCGCTGCACCGCCGTGCTCACCGCCGACGAGCACCTCGCACGTGAGCAGGTTCACCGGAGCCGTTAGGGTTAGGCGCTCCTACCTCGAAAGCTCCGCGCTGACTCACTGATGCTTAAGCTGCCTTCTTCCAACGCTCTACCGGTCGGAGATGGCTGGCGTAAGTCGGAGTAGCTCCGCCGTGCCGCCATGGCCGACGGCGACCCCTCTCTGTAGTCGAAACCCTAGCACCACCTACCTCAATCGACGCGGAATCTTCCCAGGAGCACGTTGGTGCTCTTGGATCCGCCGGAGAAGCTCACCGTCGGCGAGCATTTGCCGGCGAAGGGGGTCCTCTGTCTCGGTGTCGCTGACACGTGGGTCCCGTATGCCAGTGACTCAACGGTCACCCCCTTTCTTTTATTCAAATCTGGATTTTGACTTTCTTGCAAAAATCATATCTCCTGTTTCTGAGATCCAAAAATTGTGAAACAAATTTTGTGTTATTCCTTAAGATGGCTAGTTTTTAATAAAAATATAAAATGAACCATGTTTTCTGGTAAAATATTTATTAAGAATTTAATCTTGTTATTCTTGGGTAAATTCATATCTCTTGTTATACTGCTTAGTTTACTCTGAAAATTTTATGGTAGCCTCTGCTTGGCATTAGAGTGCTTTGATAAATATAGCATGATTTTTAGAATATGGAGCTTTGATATGCAATTTATGATTGAAATGTGGCTTGTTTCTTTAATTAAATCACATAAAATAATTGGTGCTTATGCTGGTGTTCTACTTTGGTGGTAAACTTGTTTATGGTATTCTTAATATATAAATAATCTGAAATCTGTTGTTTGACACCATATAAGTCATGATTCCCAATTTCTGCAATAAACACCTAGGCACATGTTAAATGTAAATCTTTAATTTGGTATGTGCAATTGCTCTGAAGTTTTTATGGCAATGCTTTGATGCTATCCTTGTGCTTCTGTAAATTTTGTAGATTTTTATGAGCACTTTGACTAGTATCTTGTAATTATGCTTCTTTCTAGAATTAATTAATAAATGCCTTGTTAAGTAAATGTTTGGAAGTTTCCATCTGGTGTTCTGGTTGTATTATAATATGCTTGTGCTCATAAGCCATGTAGTTGGCATGGTTTGTGTTTTGGTCATGTCATTAAATAATTAATTATAGGGTTAAAGGCTGTTCTGGACAGCAAGGGAGCAATTTAACTTTTGCTTAATGATAATTTGGTTTTATGGACAACTTGTCTAAATCAAAGTTGTAGTAAACTTATTGAACTAGCTGTCGTTTAAATTTGGGATCATTTGGTCAAGTAGTTTAAAAGTTATGGCTGTTCCAATTTGGGTTCCAGAAATAGGTGCTCTCTGTTTTTCTGGGACAGAACCTGGAACTTTGTTTAAATGACTGGTCTAATGTATGAATCTTGCTGTGATGTTTAAAGATGATTTGTAGATAATTTCATAAGCTTTCCAGAATGTCTTTATTTATGTTTGTTGGATCTGTCTATCAATAGTTATGATTTATTTACCAGGTTACTCTTGTTTTGCGTTGCTTGCTGTTTTAGTATCATGATAGGTTTTGGGCTAAGGTAACTTATTTACTTGTGTGAGCTTGTATAACTGTGTACTCCGTAAATGAGTGCCCAGTGAGTCCATTATGTTAGCAAGCATTCATTCTTGTGTATGCACGTCTTCTCATTCACCGAGCATGCAATAGGTGCACCGGACGTGGCAGTTTCCTTCGAGCTCCAAGCGAACCCCGAAGGCCAGGAAGGCAGCCAGGAGGTGGAGGTCCAGCAAGTCGGACCCGAGGAGCTAGAGAAAGAAGTTGAGTGCGCAAATCACGAGCCGGCGTCGTTCGTGAAAGGCAAGCCCCGGAGCATTATAAGTCTCCCTTTATTTTCGAAAGTTTACTTCATATGTTATATCTATTGCTGCATTAAGTATAGGAGTTGTGATGAAACCTTTGCTGCATTTTACTCATTCCTTGTCTAGATACCTTACCACTACCTGGTTATAGAGTTAGGATCGAGTAGCAGCTTAGCCATGCTTAAATCGGTAGAAGTCGGGTGATATCCTGTCACCTGCGCGATATAGGATTATGTCGGATCACGATGGTCTATATGTGCTATCGTGGATGGAACCTGATTAAATTGACTTAAGCCGGGCGGAGTTTTGCAATTCCTGAGTGCGGCGCTGATCGGAGCCGCGATTCCTGAGTTGTACCAAAGGTGACCCGTTGGCTCTCCGGCAGGAGATGCTTGGGTGAGTGCTAGGAATAACCCTCCAGCTGGATAGGAATTCGATTCGAATCGCCGTCTCTCCCGGTTAGTGAGAACTTGACAGAGCAGCGGCAAACGTAGCACTCACTAATGAATTTGGTTCAAGATAATGATGATAGCAAGAAGAACATATGATGAATTTGATATGGTTATTATTGTTTGTAATAATCAAGTGATGTGTTGTAGTACAGGTGCTAATCTAGTGGTAGGCTGATGATAAATAAATATGATGCTTTTAAAATAACTTAGTCGTAAGTTAAGCTTTGGCAAAAGGTGAGTCAACCAGCTCCACTTGATATTTAGCCTTGCATGATCCTTGATGTCTTTTATGTTTTACTAGACGGGTAAGTCTAGCTGAGTACATTCTCATACTCAGGGTTTATTCCCACCTGTTGCAGATGACATCTTTTATGACGGCTTCTGCAAGACCTGTCTCCATCCCGCTAGGGATGAGGACTAACCGTTGGGCACAGTTTTCTAACAATCTCATCTCTGATGCTTTTGGAAGGATGGTGTAGACTCTGGCAGTAATAAGAACTTGTGAACTGAACTTTGAACACGTGTGTGTAATTATTTTGCTTCCGCTACTTCGAAACTTGGGTTGTAATAACTTAATAACTCCGATGTGGTGCCGCTTCGACGGCAATGAATGACTATGTAACATTCGCTGTGTTTATGTTGAACTATTACGATCTTGGTTTGTTGCGAGTTGGTTTGAAGTCCTTCGTGATTTCAATTGACTACCGGGATTATATGGGCTCAAGTTTGGAAACTTGATTGCTGGTCGATCATTTCTGCACTTGAACTCTTATAATTTGGTCGGTTCTGTGACAGCGCCCGCCCTGGAGTTCTGCCCAATCAGGTCCAAACTTGCGGATCGTGCTCCACCGACCTAAGGGATCAATGATAACCGTTCAATCAATGTCGGTTTGATCCAACGGCCCAGATTCATCTGAAAAGACTATATAAGCAAGGCCCCCTGGCCCCTGGAGATCATACCTCTTCTACAGAATCAAAGTTAGGGTTTCAATTCTTCATCCAAGTAGAGAGGATCCCTCTAGTTCTTCTAGTTCTACCTCTAGTTCATCTAGATCTAGTTCTAGTTCATCTGGTTCTAGTTCTAGTTCCTCTAGTTCTAGTTCTAGTTAGTTCTAGTTGTAATCAAGAAAATAGGGAGAGAGAAGAGGAGAGCGGAGGAGGAGCCGGATCTGTCGGATCTGCCTCAACATTGTACTTTTGCAGCAACTGGTTCGTTCTTCATCGTTCTCCAGGTTCTTCAATTCACAATTCCTGAGTTCTTTAATTACTTTTATTTACATTCAAGTTATTTATTGGATTCCCGTTTGCATCAAGTGCTCTAATCTTTGAAACATTAGAGTAGTAATTAATAGATTAGACGTGGTGTTTAGTCTTGCAATTACCTAGAATTGCACCCAATTCTGCGGATTGTTGTGGTAGCCTTAGGGTAGTGACAGCCCTAACGGTCGACGTATTCCACCTCGTTCGGATCGGTGTTTGTAGGACCGTAGTCGGAGCTTCCTAGCCCCCTTCTCATCTCTTTTTGTGGTTAGTGTTCTGATGTCCCGAAATAGATAATCTTGAAGTCATTCTTGATTCTTAGATCAACTAGAGAACTCTCAGGAAACTTCCTCTCTTCCCACAAAAAATAATCATATAGTTAACCTTGGGCGATCTTGGATCTGAATTAGTACACTCACGTTCCCTGTGGAAAATCGATACTCTGGAATACTCCCGAGTGAAGGCTACATCGGTATCCGTGCGCTTGCGGATTTTTCTGTTTGCGTTTCAAATACCCAACAGTGGTTCTACGCTACAAAGGAGAAGAATACTAGGTGGGCACTCTGCTCAACAAACTTC
>NC_012873.2:36568874-36660616 GCF_000003195.3 Sorghum bicolor
TCCTTTTCTCCAAGGTCTTCTTCTGTATTATGAGATCGGGATTTGCAATCTGCACCCGAACTCAATTCTCCTTATTTCCACGTTTATTCATATGTGCGAGGCCTATGTTGGCATAGAACCGCACTTCGATCTTTTTCGTTACCTTTTCTGCTTGAGGAAGAAGGGAGCAGTTGGAGGCTCCAAGGTTGCAGGTGGAGTGTACCTCAACCTTCGTGATGGAATGAGGAATCACTACCTGCACTGTCCATGGAACACTTCCTTGACCGAATGGTATAGGAAGTGGTTCTACGTCAGGGAGGAACCGGGCAGCTCCACGTTCTGCGACGTGGGGTACATTCCCGAGAAGAGGGTAAGCTGGACCGACCGCCCGGAGTTCGACGGTCAAGTGGCGGATCTGATGAAGCTGATCGACTGGTCGCGCCTGGATGGGCTTGGCGTGGTCGGCAACTTCATTTGTCGTCGGGTGATGCCCTGCCAGAAGAGGGTGCACTCGGCGTACGAGTATTCCGGAAGCGTGGACCCGACCAGGATGCGACCGGAGATCTTGGAGAAGGCGGAGGTACAACAGCTGTTGAACGAGCTGTTCAACTTTGCGGACGGAGGCTTCATCCGCGGCAGTGATCGGGTGCAAGCCTTCAAGTTAGGCCGACCAGCACCAAAGGTATGTTGCAGAGTATTTTGTTTTAGCATTCGTATATCGTCTGTAGCTGACTCATCTTTGTTGCTTTTGCAGATCGGCGATGTCGACCGGTGCACAGTGTATGTATCACTGGCACCGGGGATGGAGAATCCTGCGGGAGAAGACCTGCCAGAAGACGATGCTGCTAGGTGTACTCGTTACACCAGCAGTGAGGAGGAACAAGCCCGCCCCGTCCCGACCACCGAGGAGAGGGTAGCGGGGAAAAGGCCATTGCCGGCAGATCCCTTGCCGACACCGATGTTGCCGGCAGATCTACCGGCGGAGAGCAGCCAAGCGCCGAAGCGTCGTCGGCTCGTGCGGATCGTTGACGACGACGACGACGACAAGGAGGCTGCACCGTCGTTAGTCCGACGGCCTCGGAGCCGCCCAGATAATGCGCCGGCCGCTACTGATCGAGTGGCCAGCGACCCCCCTGCACCGCAAGTTGTCGAGATGGGGGCGCAGGTGCCGACCGGCCGGGCGAGGAGGAGGTTCACCGCGACCCACCGTCGATCAGACCTGTAAGTGTTCGACTTACGTATTTTGGACTCCTCTTTGGTTTTTTTTTTAAATTACACTTTTGTTCCTGTAGTGCGGCGTCGGATGTCGACCCCGGCCAGGCTGCCAGCCAGGGGACGGGCGAGCCTGTCCGCGCTGCTGAAGATACGGCCCCCCAGACCACAGAGCAGCCTACAGCTGCAGCCGCGCTTGGGAGCACCGAGGGGCTCCCGACCGCGGCACCGACTACAACAGGCAGCCCGACCAGGGCTGAAGAGGCTCCCCCAGCTGGCTCCACAGAAGAGGAGGGAAGAGCCCCGACCCCTCCTCCTGCCGGGGGGAGTGGAGTCCCCACGCCGCCCCGAGCAGGAACCTGTTCGGCTGCAGGCTTCCCGGGTCTGGTCCGGGGGGCAGTAATGCCTGGGACCACCACCGGGGGTGACGCAGCGCAGGAGGAGGAAACCCGGGCGGCCTCCGATGACGAGGTGGAAGAGATTGAGGGTCGTCCCCGTGATGGCCGCCAACACGTGTATGTGTGGCGCCAACGCGGGGATCACTTTATCGGGCATGAGGAGCTCGCCGAGACCGAGGAGGCCGCCAGGGTGGAGCGCGCGGCCAAGCGCCTCGTCGACGAAGTCAAGGTAAGCGACTTTTTGTACTGCTGTACATTCTATGCCTTGTCTTGCATGGTCGTTATATGTTCGCTTTGTAGGGCGCAATGAAAACGGCAAAGTACCGGAAACGGTGCTTTGACCAGATAGAAGGCGTTGTGGCCGAGAACAAGGCCCTGGCCGCGGAGGTAGACCGGCTGCGGTTGGAAGTCGGGGGGAAGGTGGCCGAGATGAGCGCCCAAGAGGAGCGTCGTCTCGACCTCACTCGTCGCTTGGCCGACCAGTACCGGCAGCGAGAAGGTTAGTCACACGCTCTGAGCAGCTTTGCGTACTTGTGTAGTTTACTTTACTGACCAGTTTATGATTCACGCAGACTTGGAGGAGGAGGTGGCGCGCCTCCGACAAGAGAAGGAGAAGCTCAGCCAACAGCTCGCCGGTGCGCTGGAGTCCGGGCGGCGAGCAGGAGAGGAATTGGGTCGAAAGGACCGGGAATTATCTGGTAATGGGTGCCGCCTTGTTAGCTGCTGCTTGTCGCCCCTTTGTTTGTTTGGTATGCCGAAAATAACGCTTTGTTTCGTTTGCAGTGCTCAAGGTGAACGCCAAGAAGCACCTGGATGATCTGATCAAGGACCGGGACTCCTGGAAGGTCAACTGTTGCAGGATCTGGAAAGGAGTGTCCCCAGTCCTAGACCTGATCAGTCCCGAGCTCCCGGAGAGCCAGCCCCGCGCGCCACAGTTGACCCCGGTCGAGAAGGCGCAACGGGCGTGGGACTGGCTCCAGCAGTTCGTGAAGGACGCCGGGGAGTTTGCCGGCGCGCACGTCCTCAGCATGGTGCGCGCCCACTACCCCCTGATCGACTTGAGCAGGCTGGAGAAGGGGTACCCGAAGGAGGTCGGCCCACAGGAAGCGGACGAGCTTCGGGGTAGTCTGCTGGACTTGTCGTCGACAGTGATCGGCGACATCAATCTGTGCGGAACGGCCACTCCCCCAGACCAGCCGAGTTCAGATAGGTCGGCCAGGGAGTTGTCGGGCGCGTCCGTTGCGGGAGATGGGCGGTCGACGCCTGCGGTCTCGACCAGCCAGGCGCCGGTGGCCCCGACCCCTTCATCCGGGCAGTAGGGCCAGGCGGGTGATCAACCGGAGCAGCTAGGCCAATAGAGTAGTCTGTAGGAATAGACTAGTGTCTGCCCGTCAGGGTATTTATTGTAAACTTTGTATGTAAAGTTTGTAATAAAGTTTGCTTTTTGTCATGACTGTTGTTTTGAGCGCTGTAAGATTATCTGAGTGACGTGTCACCGTATTCGTCTTGGTAGTCGTTAAGAGCATCCATTGCAGGAGTTTTGCCGAGTGCTGTGTGCGACAAGGTATAGGCAAAAAATAGAGAATTTCATTAGCAACAATTATAAGATACTTACAAAGGAAAGTTATTAAAACTTTATGGATAGAAACGTCGCAGTTTGTCTATGTGCCAAGAGTTAGGCACTCGTGTTCCGTCTGGGTATGCCAATCTGTAGGACGTAGGTCGTGTGACCTCGGTTACCACGAAGGGTCCTTCCCAGGGAGTGGATAGCTTGTGCATTCCCTCCTGGCTTGTTTTCCATCGAAGTACCAGATCGCCGACCACGAAGGAACGGTCCTTGACGTTCCTGTTGTAGTATCGCCTGACTGCCGCGAGATATTTTGCTGTTCGGAGACACGAATCTAAACGCTTTTCCTCCATGCAATTGATTTCGAGTTTTCTGGCGTTGTCAGCGGTCGCCTGGTCGAAGTGTTCGATTCTAGGAGATCCGAAGTGTATGTCAGACGGTAGGACCGCCTCTGCACCGTACACCATGAAGTAGGGAGACACCCCTGTGTTTCGACTGGTCTGAGTTCTGAGGCCCCAGACCACTGCCGGCAATTCTTTCATCCATCGACCGAGTGCTCTGTCGTTTTCGGTGTACAACCTTTTCTTTAGGGCGTCAATGATCATTCCGTCAGCACGTTCAACTTGACCGTTGGCACGTGGATGTGCCACTGACACGTATTTTATGACTATGCCTCTGTCATCGCAGAAGTCCCAAAAAGTGGTGCCAGTAAACTGAGTGCCCAGGTCGGTGATTATGCTGTTCGGGATGCCGAATCTGTGTATGATTTGATTGAGGAACTCCACAGCCTTCTCGGAGGTTGCCTTGACCAGAGGCATGTATTCAATCCACTTGGAGAACTTGTCGATTAACACGAAAACAAACTTGAAATTGCCCGGGGCTGGTTTAAATGGCCCGATCATGTCAAGCCCCCAGCAAGCAAAGGGCCAAGACGACGGGATGGTTTGAATTTCGTGGGCAGGTACGTGGGTCCTCTTAGCGAAAAACTGACATCCTTCGCAATGTCGAACCAGTTTTTCTGCGTCGCCGACCGCGGTTGGCCAATAAAAACCTGCTTGGAAAGCCTTTCCGACCAGCGTTCTGGATGCGGCGTGATTGCCGCAGGATCCAGCATGTATGTCCTCTAAGAGCTTGATACCATCATCTTGGGGTATGCACTTGAGCAGTACTTCGGAGCTTGCATTTTTTCGCATGAGTTTGCCGTCGACCAGGATGTAGTTCTTTGATCGTCAAATGAGGCGCTCGTTCTCTGTTTTGTCCTGAAGGCCTGTCCCGTCCGATATGTATTTGATGAACGGGGTACGCCAGTCACGCCCACCGGTTGTCGGAGTGGCGTCGTCTATGAGCATTGCCTCGGTGGGTTGCTTGTCGACCAGGGAGGAGCCTACGCTCGGCTCGTGGATGTCCTGGACGAAAATACCCCGCGGGATCTGGGCCCGAGATGAGCCTAACTTCGACAACGCATCTACTGCTTGGTTCTTATCCCGGACCACGTGGATGTACTCTATGCCGTAGAAGTTGGTTTCCCATTTGTGAATTTCTTTGCAGTAGAGATCCATCTTCTCGTGGGTTGCGTCCCACTCCTTGTTGAGCTGGTTGATGACCAAAGCGGAGTCGCCATAAACATAGAGGCGCTTGACTCCCAGCTCAACGGCTAGTCTTATGCCATGCAGGCATGCTTCGTATTCGGCGACGTTGTTTGACGCCGGAAAAAGGATCCGAAGGACGTAACGCAGTTTGTCCTTGTTGGGTGATACGAACAGTATCCCAGCGCCGGCACCGTTGATGTTCAAGGACCCGTCAAAGAACATTGACCAGTGGTCTGAGACATCGGGAACGGAAGGCTCGTTGAGATCCGTCCATTCAGCAATGAAATCGACCAGGGCCTGAGACTTGACAGTGGTGCGACTCTGGAACTCCAGGGAAAATGGACATAATTCCATTGCCCATTTCACGATTCTGCCATTGGCGTCTTTATTGTGCAGGATGTCCCCGAGAGGGAAACTGGTTGTCACCAGGACTCGATGGCCGTCGAAGTAGTGCTTCAGCTTTCTTGACGTTATTAGAATGGCGTATATGAGCTTTTGTATTTGTGGATACCTGGCCTTGGACTCGTTTAAGACTTCACTTATGAAGTAAACTGGTCTCTGGACCTTGTAGGCGTGACCTGGTTCACCTCGCTCGACCACTATTGCCGTGGAAACAACCCTGTCGGTTGCAGCAATGTAAAGGAGTAGGTCTTCATTGGGCTGAGGCGCTGTAAGGACAGGTGGTGAAGTGAGGAAGGTCTTAAGCTGGTTGAATGAGGTGTCGGCTTCTTCTGTCCAAGAAAATTTTTCCGACGCTTTTAATAGTTTGAAGAAAGGGAGGCCTTTTTCTCCTAGCCTTGAGATGAAGCGACTGAGGGCGGCCATACATCCGGTTAGCTTTTGGATATCCTTTACGTTCTTCGGTGGTCGCATGTCGAGTACGGCTTTGACTTTTGAAGGGTTTGGTCGTATGCCGTCGCGACTGACGACGTTGCCGAGCAGTAGACCGGAAGGAACGCCGAAAATGCACTTCTTGGGGTTGAGCCTCCACTTGTACCTATTGAGCGCCTTGAAAGTTCGGTCTAAGTTGTCGATTAGGGTGCTCGCGTCCCTTATTTTTACGACCACGTCGTCTACATAGGCCTCGACGAGGTCATCACGAATCTCGTCGTGGAGGCATTGCTGGATGGCCCGTTGATAAGTGGCTCCGGCGTTTTTGAGTCCGAAAGACATGGTCGTGTAGCAGTATGCGCCGTAAGGTGTAATAAAAGACGTTTTGATCTGATCTTCTTCCTTTAGCGAGATCTGGTGATAACCAGAGTAGCAGTCTAGAAAAGAGAGGAGTTCGCATCCGGCCGTTGAGTCGACCACCTCGTCGATGCGAGGGAGACCAAAAGGATCTTTAGGACAGTGTTTATTGAGATCAGTGTAATCAACGCACATTCTCCATTCATTATTCTTTTTGCGTACAAGAACCGGATTGGCGAGCCAATCGGGGTGATACACTTCTTTTATGAATCCGGCTGCTAGAAGCCGTGTTATTTCTGTCCTAATAGCCTCCTTTTTGTCACGAGCGAACCGTCGCAGTTTTTGCTTGATTGGTCTTGCGGTCTTCGAGACATTTAAGGAGTGCTCGATCAGGTTTCGTGGGACACCGGGCATGTCTGCGGGTTTCCATGCGAAAACGCTCACGTTGTCCCTTAGAAACCTGACGAGCGCGTCTTCCTATTTTGGATCCAGGTTGGCCCCGATGAGGGCTGTCTTCTCGGGGCTGCCTTCGACCAGCTGCACTTCTTTGTATTCCTTGGATTTTGAGTTCTTCCTGGCTGTCTCCTGTTCGGGTAGTCGGAGCTGGTCGGGAGGCAGCTGTGCGGCTTGGTTTGCTGTTTCTGCCATGCGGATTGAGAGGTCGATTGCCTCGGTGATCTTGAAGCTTTCTTCTTCGCAGGTGTACGCAGTGTAGACGTTGCCTCTGACGGTTAGGACACCCTTCTCCGTGGGCATCTTAAGGACTAGGTATGAGTAGTGCGGGACTGCCATGAACTTAGTCAGCGATGGTCGGCCCAGTATGGCGTGATAGGTCCCGTCGAAATCCGCGACTACGAAGTTGATGAACTCCGTCCGGAAGTGGTCGGGTGTGCCGAATTGGACAGGCAATGTTATCTGTCCGAGAGGCACTGAACTTTGACCTGGAAAAACCCCCCAGAATTGGGCGTCGTAAGGTTTTAGTTGTGCAGGGGATATCTTGAGGGCGGGCAGGCTGTTGCGGAAGAGGATGTCGATGGAGCTTCCCCTGTCCACGAGCACGCGCTCGAATCTGATGCTGTTGATGCAGGGGTCAAGAATCAGGGGGAAACGACCCGGCTCTGGGATAGCGGCCCACTGGTCCTTCCTGCTGAATGAGATTTCCCTGTGGGACCACGTGAGAAATTTCGGGTCTGCGATCAGCCCGTCCGTGCTGTCTATGTTGAGGCAGGCTCTCTTTAACAGCTTTCTTTCTCGCTTGGACTCAGTGGAGACCTTGCCCCCGAAGATGGAGTGGACCACATCAGTGGGGCTGACGTATTGGTGTCGGGGGTCCCTATCTTGGTCCTCATCCTCATCTTCGTGGTCGTGCCCGTCGCGCTTGTTATTTTTCTTGGCGGAGTCATCTTGGGCGGCCCGCCGTGTATAGATACTTTTGAGGACGCGGCACTCTTCCATGGTATGATTGGACTTTGGATGTAGTTGGCATGGTCCCTTCAACGTTTTGTTGTAGTCTTCTTCGTAGTCCCATCGTCCATTGGGACGTTTGACCGTATTTACTTCATGGTCGTAGTCGCGAGGGCGCTTTCCTCTGAAGTCATCGCGGCTGTCGCGCCGCCGATCCCAACCGTCTCTGTGGTCACGGTTGTCGGGGCGACGGTGGTTCCTGTTGTCGTAACGACCGCGACCGTCATCTCACCGGGAAGGCTGGTCGGGACCTCTAGCGTCGTCTCGGATTAGTTTTTCTGCGTCGTCGGCGTCGGCGTAATTTTTGGCCGTGGCGAGGAGTTCCGCCACCGTTGCTAGTCGTTTACGTAACAGCTTGTTCCTCAGCGCTTCGTGGAAGCGCAAGCCCTTGATGAAGGCAGAGATGGCCTCGTCGTGGGAAATCTTGGGGATTTTGAGGTGCATATCCGAGAATCGTCGGATGTAATCGCGCAGAGGTTCGTTCTTCCTGTCCCTTATCCTTTCAAGGTCATATTTGTTTCCAGGCTGCTCGCATGTGGCGATGAAGTTGTCGATGAAAGCCTGGCGCAGCTCTTCCCAAGAGTCGAAGGAGTCCTCGGGCAAGCCAAGAAGCCACTGATGACCAGCCTGGTCGAGGACTACGGGGAAGTAGTTAGCCATGACGTGCTCATCTCCTGCGGCTGATCGGATGGCGATTTCGTAGAGGGTGATCCAGTTCTCTGGATTTTCCTTGCCGTCGTATTTTTTAAGTTTTTCGAGCTTGAAATTGCGGGGCCACACGACCTGGCGGAGGTGTGAGGAGAACTGTCTTAGGCCCGGAGGACCGTGCGTTGCATCGTACTCGATGCGGCGCAGGTTTTCGTGGACTGCTCTCTCTGCGGCGCGCCTGTTGATGCGGTCCCGGGCATCTTTGGGAGGGATGTTGTGGCGGAGATCCCTGTGCTGGTTTACTTCTTGGCCGCGTACGCGGTTCTGCTTGCGGCGACCGTCGACGTCCCGACCACCATCGTCGCGCCGTGAGTCCCCTCGACGGTTGTCGGGGGAGCGGCTGCGGTGACGCCTGCTGGGAGACGGTGGGGCCCGGCTACGATTAGTCTGGTCAGAGGCGGCTTCCGTATAAGAGACGTCCTGGACTCTCTTGAGCAGAGTGGCTGTCTGTCCCATTGCAGCGATCAGGTGTGCTCGGATGCTGGTCCGGACTCCCTGGCATTCGGGGGTATCAGGAAGCCGATCTAGGTTAGCCATGGCGACAGCCACGTTGGCGCTTGGCGTTTTGTAGACTGGCTGGTCCCCGACCATGTCAAAGGCATCGTTGAGATTATTTGGTGGCATTTGTTGTTGCCCGTCTGCGCGTCGTCGGGCGCGATCGGCGTTGCGCTGTTCGCGGAGTTGCCTCTGGTCATCTGTTTCTCCATCAACGACCGGTTCGTCGGCGCTGACATTGAACACAATATCCCCTCGCCGGGGGGGAAATATCGGGAATCGGTTGAAACCCGGAGGGTGTGAAGGAAAATCCAGGTCGTAGTCCTCGTCTTCGGTGTCTATAACCTCGGTGGGGACGGAACCGGTGCTTGAGTTGGTGCTGGAAACCTGGCCGTCCCGTAGTTCTCAGATTGTCACCATGTTGACGTAGTGACGATCGTTCCTTGTCGGCGACCAACCCGCCTTGCTGAAAACGGATTGGGTGTGCTGTGAGTAGACAGAGGCCGAATTGTTCTGGCCGCAAGGATAATCTTCCTTCTTGAGCTCGACGGATCGTCCTGAGGGGGTTGAGGTTATCGTCAGAGACGTTCCCAACCGTTCGTGTGTGGCGACACGAGTTGGCCGGCGGGATTTGAAAAAACCCGCTGGAGCAGCTTGGTCGGGCCGACGCAGAACTCCGTCTACTAGTTGGGAAACTTCGAGTAGCTTGGAGTCAGCGCGATCAAGCGTTTGGAGAAGGTCCGAGCAGTCGATCTTCTTTCCCTTGTAGAGCGGGAACGGTGGTCGGGCGCTTGGTGCCGTCACGCGTGTGGTCGGAGACGGCGTGATCTCAGATTGGATCTGGATCTCTTTCGAAACCGTGGTCGTGAGGCCACCGCTACACGTCGTCCACGTGATATGGGCAACGGTGAACGTGAGGCCTTCAGGCACGGTCGCGGAAGCTGGGATCGTGACCATCTTGTTCGCCGGAAAAGTTGCACGCACACCCCCTACCTGGCGCGCCACTGTCGACGAAAGCTGGTCGGCAGTCTACCTTGGGGTATACCCACGGTAGTAGTTTATCGGTAGACGGTGCGCAAACTACGAACTCGATGGTGACGCAAGACACGGACAAGCTTTTTATCCAGGTTTGGCCGCCGAGTTGGCGTAATACCAACGTCCTGCGTCTGGTTGTATTGATTTGTGTTGAGAGAATATGATATGTCCTAGGGGGGTCCCTTGCCCCTCCTTATATAGTCTGGAGGGCAGGGTTACAGATCTGGAAACTAATCCTAGTCGGTTACAATTGCCATGGATAATTCGATATCAATTCCTATTCTAACCGACTAGAATCCTGCTTGATCTCCCCATCTTGTTTCCTTGCGCGAAACTCCAGGTTGTCGGATTAAGCCTTGAACTCGTCTCGTAATGGGCCAAGCTTCCTGGCCGAAGTCTAGCCGTAAGGGTATAGGGGTTTATACCCCCACAGGCATCTTTATAGTTATATGCAAGATGTCTAGCACAACCCTCGTTGTGCTATCCAGTTCATACCTTGATCTTTAAGAACAATCATGCTGGTAGAAAAACTATGCCCACCAAATTCGACGGGTATCTGATAAATCATTTCCTTAGAACTTAGTCGTCCTCGTGGTGACTGTATATAGAAATGATCTTTAGTTTTCCCAATGGGTATGTCATGCTTTATCACAAAGGTGCGATTGATGAAAGTATGGGATGCACCGGAATAAAAAAGCATTAAAGCAAGATGATTAGCAACTGGAAACATACCCATCATCACCGGCTCGCCTTCCTGTATGGTTTCAACCTCCATATGAAAAACTTGTCCAAGTTTCTTCGTGGGTTTACCCCTCTGTGCATTTTGACCTTTTTGAGCCACATTTTTAAACTGGCTCGGTTAAGGTTGGCCGGCAGGCGGCCTTTGGAAATTGGGGTTATTTTGTCTTGGGTAGGGGCATTCCTTGGAGAAATGTCTGGGTTTACCACAATTATAGCAAGGGTAATTGTGGTTTTGTGAAGCAGTAGGACGAATGCCGGGGGCGTTCGGCTGGCGTGGTGTTGCAGCGACGACAGTAGGTCTAGGATAAACCTGCTGCCCAGGTCAGTACTATAGAGAAGGAAAAGAACCATGAAAAGGTGGTTGCGCCGGGAAGCGCCCGTGGCTCTGAGGGTGATAAATGATTCTCTGGCGCTTTGGACCGCGACTAGAGAAAGAGGAAGAAGCAGCCTTCTTCTTTGCTTCCTTATGCTTCTTATTTTTCTCTTCTGAGGTAATAGCAATATTAGCCGCCTCATAGTAGGTAGCATTCTGACATGTAGTCATCATTGTTTGCAGTTTAGTATTGAGGCCATGCATAAAATAGGCCTTCTTCTTCCGATCAGTGTTCACATGCTTAGTGGCATATGTTGACGGTACTTAAGTATCAAATTTAATTAACAAATAAACAAAGAAAAGGATCCAAATGATATCAACATCTAGACTTAGGGTTTTATGTGACAGAATTCCACGAGTTTTGGTGTTTGTCTATTTCTGCAGGGGGTTATCAGGAAATACGGAAGAAAGGCCCACACGTCGGGATTACATAGAGATAACAATGTGCCACGCAATTATCTTACATCTAGAAGACTCCAGAAGCCACGGGAAGGAAGCGAAGGCCGAACGGGGCCAGGCACTGGGCGCCCGCCCAGTTGACCTGGGCGCCCGCCCCTTGTTGGACTCCAATCAGGACTCTCTTTCGGGAAAGATCTCCACCGACCTAAAGGATCAAGGATAACCGTTCAATCAATGTCGGTTTGATCCAACGGCCCATATTCACTTGAAGGGACTATAAAACCAGACGCCCTGGCCCCTGGAAGAGGGAGCCTCTCAACCCTAATTCATTATTCCTCAAGGGAGAAGAAGCCTCTGATCAAGATTAGAGCCACCACATCAATTAGATATCTAGATTAGCATAGCTACATAGGATTAGAACTAGAAGGAGTCAATCTTCGATTGGTTTCCGGATCTCTCAAGAGGATTCTTGGTAATTCTCTAATTGTGCTTCTAATTGTTCTTCTAATCATCTTTGTTCTTCAATATTATGAATATGACTTTGTTCTACTTCGATATATTGCTTATGACTTTGCTCTACTTGTTTATATTCAAGATTATATTGTTCTTAGTTTATCATGGTTATATACTTGGCTTAGTTAGATTGGATCTATATACATGTTTAGGATCGTATAGCGTTTATCCATCGGATCCATGGGTAAATGATAGATATTGTGTAGGCGTGGTGCTTATACCGTATTTATCTACGATTGTACCACATATGCCAGATCGTGGGGTAGTTCGTGATAGTGACAACTTCATTGATTCTTATATAGTCCCCCTCTCGTGTATTGGGCTAGCAGAGCAACCTTATTACAGGGAAGTGATTACGATGTTTCTCATATTCCTTGCTAATATCACCATGCATGGGCGTAGTCTTGTCTCGCAATGATTGCTAAGTATGCTTGCACTAACTATGATAATGCTAGACTATATAGTTGAGAATAACTTAGGAAATATTCTTGTAGTTTATTCTAATTCCATGCTAATGACTTTCTAGAGTAACTAATTGAGGTGCTTATTGTTGACGGTTCTTAAGTATCAATTTTAATTATCAAATAAACATGAGAAAGGACCAATATGCAACCATCACCTAGAATTAGGGTTTGATCTGACAGAATTCCACGAGTTTTGTTGTTTATCTGTTTCTGCAGGGGGTTGTCAGGAAATAAGGAAGAAAGGCCCACATGTCGGGATTACATAGAGATATCAACGCACCGCGCAATTTTACATCATCTAGAAGACTCCAGAAGCCACGAGACCAAAGCGGAGGCGAAGCTGGGCCAGGCCCAGGGCGCCCGCCCCCTGCTGGAGCCAATTCAGGACTCCTTGGCTCGGGATATTCCACCGACCTATTGGATCAAGAAAAACATAGTACCACCTCGGCTATTGACCCAAAAACGCATAGAAGGGGAGGACTATATAAGCGAGGCCCCCTGGCCCCTGGAAGACAGGAAGAAATTATCATAGAGACTGAGGGGTGCCGTGGAAGGAAAACCTCTTCTCTAATTAATATTTCTTTTTAGGGTTAGCAACCAATGTAAGGTAGAAATAGATCTTCTAGTTTCTACTAGATTGAGAGAGATAGAGTGGAGGTGTAGAGTGGAGGAAGCCCGGCCTGTCGGTGTCTACTCCAAGCTTGTACCTGCGGGATCAAGTTCTCCTAACCCGAAGCTTGCTCCTAGGATTCTTCAGTAATTCGACTTCTAAATTCTAGTAAGTTCTTGTTTTATTGTTCTTATGGTTTATGAGTTTACTTTAATCTCTTCGTGTAGAGTTTAGAGTAATCATTGCTGGCGTAAACGTGGTGTTTAGGCTGGGGTACTCATAGATATTCCCTGACTAGCTGGACCATGGTATTAGTGAGGAACGTGACAATTCCGAGCTACCTTTGTAGATCACATCTCGTTAGCAGGAAGGATAGGGTTTATAGGTGCGGGTCGAACATCCTTTGTGTTGTCTAGATTCCGTTAGCCTCCCCATTAGAACAGTAGATCATCCTTACCAAGGTTAGAAGGAGACTACGGTTGCAGTCTTCTCTATTTATCACTCACATCGAAAGACATTCTTTGTGCCTAAAGGTTAGTAGTAATAGACCGGTTAGTCAGATGCACTCTTTCTCCTAGTGGTAAAAAAATAAATACGATACTCTGGATAATTTCCCGGGTGAAGTGCTCACCGATATCCGTGCGCTTGCGGATCAATTCCTTATTGCGTTCCCAAATATCAACAAGCATTTCTGGCGCCGTTGCCGGGGAGAAAGACGGTTGCTGAGATAACCTGTGTCTTGCTACTAGCTTGTATCTATACTTTTATCTTTTCTTATCTTTTATATCCTTTATTTATTTTTCTTTACTCTTACCTTATGGAAAACCAAAATTCTAAATCGATCCATGAGTCTGCAATCCCTTTAGCAACTGACCTTTTACCATGGGAATCATCACAGCCTATCCAAACATCCCAGTATAAGTTAAGTTCTAGGTTGATTGCCATGATTCAAAACTTATCTTTTTCGGGAAAGGAAGAGGAAAACCCTTACCTTCATATTAGAGATTTTGAGCAAACATGTGATTGTCTTCGCATTGAAGGCATTTCTGATAAAACTTTACGTTGGAAGCTTTTTCCTTTTTCTTTAAGGGGAGAAGCTAGACAATGGTACAGTCAGAAGGTAAGTCAACAACAAGGTGAATGGGGAGTTTTACGAGCCAACTTTTGTCTAGATTTCTATTCCCTTGACCGTATAGCCGACCTTAGACTTGAAGTCCTATCTTTTAAACAAAAAGATAATGAAACTTTGGGAAAATCCTGGAAACGTTTTTCTGATCTTTTAGAATCTGGTCCAAACCTTAATCTTGAAGACCCTGTTCTTTTATTCCACTTTTTTCGAGGTCTTCAGAAAAATCACAAACAAATGCTTCACACAATGTCTAGAGGTTCTTTCTTTCGCATCCCTGCTAATGAAGCTAGAGTGATCCTAGATAGAATCCTAGAAGCTGAGATGGATAATACCCTTCATGATGAAACCTACGAAGCCGAAGTAGACACTCTACCAAATTTTTCATCTACTTTAGCTATCCCAAGTTCTAAGCCTCAAGAGGAAGAAATTCCTCTACCGGACTTCATGCTGGATATAGAATCCGATCTTTTTGCCGATTTTGGAAATATTTCAAACTACCATTCTATTGACAAACCCCAAAACGGCCAGTTTAGCATTTATTTACCAAGTGAATATCAATTGAGAGAGATTATCTCAGTAATGAGTAGCGAATGGTTGGAGGAATCAGAGCTTTCCTCTGATGTGATCCGTTTGGACACACCCTCTATAACTATACGTTGTGCTTATAATTCTGATCGATTTAATGCTCTCTATAATCCTGTTGTGGGGATCAACATCATGTCTGAATCCTTTGCACTTAAACTATTTAAAAATCTTGTCTTAACCCCCACAACAAAGGTCATAAAGGAATCTTCGGGACGATTAGTCCCCAGTCTTGGAATTATTAATGTCCTACCTCTTACAGTAGAAGGCTCCATGGTTCACTTGAACTTCTATATCTTTGATACATGGGACTTCGACCTGTTAATAGGACAACCTTTTAGAAGACTCCTTTACGAAGGTCATACTGGAAAGCTACACATTTCTTTTGGAAAAACTTTTCAATTCCCAATGATAATTTCACACTCCTTAAATAATAAGGCCGAGTCATATCTTTTGCCTGACCCTATGGAGGAAGTAAAGGCTGCATCTCTAGAGCTTTTAGATGAACCAAACTTAGAAGACGAAACTCCTTTCTTCACAGAAGAAGAAGACGAACCTTCCGAGCCTGAACCCTTAGATGAGTTTGCAGAAACACCTAGACCCCCCATAGAACTTAAAACCTTACCACCCGGTCTTACCTATGCTTTCCTAAACAATAATCCAGAGTTCCCTGTGATCATTAGCGATAAACTCACTCAGGATCAAACTCTGCGATTAATAACCATTCTTGAGAAACATCACTCAGTTTTCGGCTACTCACTTCAAGATCTTACAGGAATCAGTCCTATGATTTGTACCCATCGTATTCCAACAGATCCTTCTGTTACACCCTCTCGAGAACCCCAACGTAGACTTAACAACACTATGAGAGAGGTAATTAAAAAGGAAGTTATTAAGTTGCTGCATGCAGGGATTATATATCCTGTGCCGCACAGTGAGTGGGTAAGCCCAGTACAAGTTGTGCCCAAAAAGGGAGGCATGACAGTTATTATGAATGAAAAGAATGAGCTAATTCCGCAACGCACCGTCACAGGATGGCGGATGTGCATAGACTATAGAAAATTAAACAAAGCCACGAGAAAGGATCACTTTCCTTTACCTTTCATAGATGAGATGCTAGAGCGGTTAGCAAACCATTCATTCTTTTGTTTTTTAGATGGATACTGAGGGTATCATCAAATCCCGATCCATCCCGATGATCAAAGCAAAACCACTTTTACATGCCCATATGGAACTTATGCTTACCGTAGAATGTCTTTTGGGTTATGTAATGCACCAGCTTCTTTTCAAAGATGCATGATGTCTATATTTTCTGATATGATTGAAGAGATTATGGAAGTTTTCATGGATGATTTCTCTGTTTATGGAAAAACTTTTGATAGTTGTCTTGAAAACTTAGACAAGGTTTTGCAAAGATGTGAAGAAAAGCACTTAATCCTTAATTGGGAAAAATGTCATTTTATGGTTAGAGAAGGAATAGTGCTAGGACACTTAGTGTCTGAAAGAGGTATTGAGGTAGACAAAGCTAAAATTGAAGTAATTGAACAACTACCTCCACCAGTGAACATAAAAGGAATTCGAAGCATTCTTGGCCATGCTGGTTTTTATCATAGATTCATAAAAGATTTTTCATTTATTGCTAGACCACTTACTCTTTGGCTAGCCAAGGATGCTCCTTTCGAATTTGATGATGCATGTCTAACATCTTTCAATTTATTAAAGAAAGCACTCATCTCTGCACCAATCATTCAACCCCCTGATTGGTCGTTGCCTTTTGAAATTATGTGTGATGCTAGTGATTATGCTGTGGGGGCAGTATTTGGACAAACTAAAGATAAGAAGCATCATGCAATTGCTTATGCCAGTAAAACTTTGACAGGAGCTCAGATTAATTATGCATCCACTGAAAAAGATCTTCTGGCTGTTGTCTTTGCCATAGATAAATTTAGATCTTACTTAGTTGGAGCTAAAATAATTGTTTACACTGATCATGCTGCATTAAAATATTTGCTCACTAAAAAAGATGCTAAACCTCGCCTGATTAGATGGATCTTATTACTCCAAGAATTTGACTTAGAAATAAAAGATAAAAAAGGAGTAGAAAATTCTGTTGCTGATCACTTGTCTAGAATGTATTTTAAGAGTCCACAGGAAACCCCCATCAATGATTCACTCCGGGATGACATGCTCTACGGGATTAACAGGTCTGACCCTTGGTATGCAGATATTGTTAATTTTATGGTTTCAGGGTATGTACCACCAGGAGCAAACAAGAAGAAGCTTACTCAAGAAAGTCGTTCACATATATGGGATGAGCCATACCTCTTCCGAGTATGCTCTGATGGCTTACTCAGGAGATGTGTGACCACTGAGGAAGGATGGAAGATCATCGACAGATGTCATTCATCACCATATGGAGGTCACTATGGAGCATTCCGTACACATTCAAAGATCTGGCAGTGTGGATTCTATTGGCCTACAATGTATGAAGACACGAAGCAATATATCAGAAGATGTGGGCCATGTCAAAGGCACGGAAACATAAATACAAGGGATGCAATGCCACTCACCAACAACCTTAAGATTGAGCTCTTTGATGTCTGGGGAATAGACTATATGGGTCCATTTCCTCCATCAAAGAAATGTGAGTACATCTTAGTGGCGGTTGACTATGTCTCCAAGTGGGTAGAAGCATTACCTTGCAAGCATGCCGACAACGTCAGTTCAAAGAGGATGTTTGAAGAAATTATATTTCCAAGATTTGGAGTTCCCAGAGTAGTGATAAGTGATGGAGGAGCACACTTCATCGACAAACGTTTCAAGCAATATCTATCAAGACATGGAATCCGTCACAATATCGCTACCCCCTATCATCCTCAGACAAGTGGCCAAGCAGAGACTTCCAACAAACAAATCAAGAATATTCTTCAGAAGACAGTAAATGAAATGGGAACGACGTGGAAAGACAAGTTACTCGATGCACTCTGGTCATACCGGACAGCATACAAGACCCCAATCGGAATGTCTCCATACCAATTGGTGTACGGGAAGACTTGTCATCTACCTGTTGAACTAGAATTCAAAGCACACTGGGCCATAAAGAGATGGAATATGGACCTAGATGTTGCTAGAGATTATAGAAGAATGCAACTATCAGAATTGGAAGAATGGCGAGAGAAGGCATATCACAATTCAAAGATCTACAAAGAAAGAGTCAAGAGGTGGCATGACAAGAGAATCAAAAAGAAGGAGTTCACACCCGGAGATAAGGTATTACTTTTTAATTCCAGGGTAAAGCTTTTTGGGCATGGAAAACTCCGGAGCAAATGGGAAGGACTATTCAAGGTAATCAATTCATCATCCCACGGAGCTATCACACTTCAAAATAACGAAGGTACGTTATTCAAGGTAAATGGTCAACGTCTTAAATTATTTTTAGAGCCCGATGAGGAATTTGAAGAAATAGACGAAGTCCATTTTTACCTTCCCATGGAAAATTAGAGCCCGACACTTTTGGTCTCATGGTTTTGGGGCATATATATATTTTTCTAAATAATTTCGCATCTAGAAACGCGCTCGGAAAAGTGGGCCCACAGAGGGGCCAGAGAGAGGGCGGGTGCCCAGGTCAAGTGGGCGGGCGCCCTGCCCCTGTTCCCCCTCGGTCCCGACTTTCTCTGTTATGGAAAATGCACTTATGGTAATTCGAATAATCCCTCGGATAGAAAGTTTCCCACGCAAGTCGACGGGAGCAACCCGAACAACCCATAGAGGCATCCTTTTGACCCCTATATAAACAGACCCCTGACCTCAGTTTTCAAACACCAAGCCACCAAGCTTTCTCTCCTTCAATTAGAGCTTGATTAGCTCTCCTTCAATTAGAGCTTGATTAGCTCTCCTTCAATTAAAATTTTATTAGTTCCTTGCTACTCCAATGGCCGACAAGTACCACGACGATTGGGAAGTCGTCCCCTTCAACCTCAACATGGAGCCAGTGGAAGACCCCGATGCCCGTGCTCTCGTCCCGGCCAACACAGAACGTCAGCTAAAAGCCATGCCATTACATCAACGCAGCTCCGCCCAATCTTACCATGCTCAACCAGTTCTCACCGCACCACCACAACCCCTACTCCTCAAAGGACCATCATCCAAGATGAAGACCACTATCAAGGTGCCAATCGGCACAAGGATCCTTCCACCTAGACCCAATGAGAGGGTCGTTGGAGTCAAGACCAACTGAAGCGGCGAGATCAGCAGTATTCGCTACACTACAGAGGAGGAAAGGCCTCACTTTGAAGGGATTAGAGCAGCCAAAGTCCGTTTCATCCCTCCAAAGGCAGCCCCGAAGCACTCTCTCAATGCTTTTGAGACACCTCCCAAGCGTCGCAAGACTATAATGGATATTGATGAGGAAGTTCGCAGGCTAGATAGAGTTATCATAGACCTCCAGTCCTCGATTAATTCCCTCACTAGGCAGCTCTCTAACCACAACACCATTATACTAGGCCTTAGGCAAGATCTTGCCAGTGCCAACAAGAAGATTAAAGAATTAGAGCGCCGCTAAGTTATCTAGATTAGACCTTGAGGCAATGCATCTTAGTTATCTATCTTTAAATTCGGTTTAAGTTTGCTATTATTAGTTCGCTATTAGTTTGTTATCAGTCTTTTGTAATAAATGCCTCAAGATCAATAAAGAGTATTATTATTATTATGTCTTGTGTGTCTCTACTTTATTTTTGTGCAAGAAAGCAGAAAACAAGTATGGGGGAGATCCCTCGACATGCCAAACACACTCCAACTACACCACTCCACCACTCAGGTACACACTCTGCACACTTTACATTATACATACATTTATTCTGGATTATGCAGATTACTGTTTCCGACATGATAAAATAAAAGGATTAAAATATTTCTAATCATGATTAATCTCAATCTGTGATATTTCCTGAAAACTTGCAATTAGTATAAAATCATTTTAAAACCCTGTGTTACTTAAGTCAATATGGAATATGTGATGGTAGAGTATGAGTTTCTTATTCTTGATATCATTGTTGCTTGGAGAACTTATTTCAAAATATTCAAATTTCTAGCTACCATCCTCAGTGTTTTATATGCCTGATAAAACTGAAATATTAATTATGATTATAAAAGCTATCTGCTCTGTATTGAGTTTGTTCAAAATGAGTTAGACCCTTGTTGAGAGATTTATCATGCTCCCAAGATCAAGACACTATTTCAGTAAGATTCACTCTTCCGAAGTATTATTGCATTAGAGGCATGGGCTATGTAAAAATAGAAGATATTTCGAGGAAATAAAAAGGAGCAAGTGCTCGACAACCTCGCAGAAAAAAATGGACAAGTGTCCGGCAGTAGAATTAGGGGTACCTTGGTATCCACTTAAAAAAAAGAGAAAAAAATGATAGCCCATGGTCCCTCTAATAAGCAATATGCCAGCAAGAGTTGACAAAGATTTTAATTTCCAAAGTCTTTGATCTAAGAGTATGACATTCCCCTCCTCGGATCCCGTTTTGATCAGGCAATAAATGCAAAGTAAGTATGCTTGAGAATTTTTGCAAAATAAAACAGCCTCAGTGAGATATATATACAAAAGATAATGAGTGATCTGAGAGAACCTATGAGGATCAAAAAGGTATGCTAACTTTCTTTCAAAAATATAACAAAAACTCCAAGTGACAGGATTGAAAAGAAAGAATCTTTACACTTAACCAAACACATCCCTGACTATGGTACACAGTGGAATTTTAACACCCTGCAATTATAAAGAGAATGTTTTAAATGTTTACCCCAGATATTTTTCTTAACCATCCTTTTCTCGAGGACGAGTAAAAGCCTAAGTATGGGGGTATTTGTTGACGGTTCTTAAGTATCAATTTTAATTATCAAATAAACATGAGAAAGGACCAATATGCAACCATCACCTAGAATTAGGGTTTGATCTGACAGAATTCCACGAGTTTTGTTGTTTATCTATTTCTGCAGGGGGTTATCAGGAAATAAGGAAGAAAGGCCCACATGTCGGGATTACATAGAGATATCAACGCACCGCGTAATTTTACATCATCTAGAAGACTGCAGAAGCCACGAGACCAAAGCGGAGGCGAAGCTGGGCCAGGCCCAGGGCGCCCGCCCCCCTGCTGGAGCCAATTCAGGACTCCTTCGCTCGGGATATTCCACCGACCTATTGGATCAAGAAAAAACATAGTGCCACCTCGGCTATCGACCCAAAAACGCATAGAAGGGGAGGACTATATAAGCGAGGCCCCCTAGCCCCTGGAAGACCGGAAGAAATTATCATAGAGACTGAGGGGTGCCCTCGAAGGAAAACCTCTTCTCTAATTAATATTTCTTTTTAGGCTTAGCAACCAATGTAAGGTAGAAATAGATCTTCTAGTTTCTACTAGATTGAGAGAGATAGAGTGGAGGTGTAGAGTGGAGGAAGCCCGGCCTGTCGGTGTCTACTCCAAGCTTGTACCTGCGGGATCAAGTTCTCCTAACCCGAAGCTTGCTCCTAGGATTCTTCAGTAATTCGACTTCTAAATTCTAGTAAGTTCTTGTTTTATTGTTCTTATGGTTTATGAGTTTACTTTAATCTCTTCGCGTAGAGTTTAGAGTAATCATTGCTGGCGTAAACGTGTTGTTTAGGCTGGGGTACTCATAGATATTCCCTGACTAGCTGGACCGTGGTAGTAGTGAGGAACGTGACAATTTCGAGCTACCTTTGTAGATCACATCTCGTTAGCAGGAAGGATAGGGTTTATAGGTGCGGGTCGAACATCCTTTGTGTTGTCTAGATTCCGTTAGCCTCCCCATTAGAACAGTAGATCATCCTTACCAAGGTTAGAAGGAGACTACGGTTGCAGTCTTCTCTATTTATCACTCACATTGAAAGACATTCTTTGTGCCTAAAGGTTAGTAGTAATAGACCGGTTAGTCAGATGCACTCTTTCTCCTAGTGGTAAAAAAATAAATACGATACTCTGGATAATTTCCCGGGTGAAGTGCTCACCGATATCCGTGCGCTTGCGGATCAATTCCTTATTGCGTTCCCAAATATCAACACTTATCATATTTATTATGTGGCTAAGTTATGCTGATCTGATTAATTATCTTTGTCACTATTCAATACTTCATATATCTTTTATGTGACACTTACCCGTGTATGAAAGAGTTAGATAAATGTTCTCAATTATACATGCAATGATAGATACTCAATCTCATATTCCATTCAGTAATCAATATTGATGATTGCTAATCCCTTCCCAGTGGTAAAAATATAAATAACGGTACCTGGAATACTTCCCGGTTAAAATGCTACATCGGTATTAATCTATGCGCTTGCAGATCCCATTCATTATTTATTTACAAGAGCAATTGCATATTTCAATACCGCATCTCTCATGTCATGCTGGGGATGACAACTTGGCTTAAGTGGTATGAGGGATAGGTTTGGCATTTTTGGCATCGTTACTAAAATTAGAAAACTGTCTACTTTTGGTAATGATGTTAAGAATACCCAACAAGCATTTTTGGTGCCGTTGCTGGGGAAGGTTGATTACTAATCAGGAATGAATAAAGGACTTTGAGTTATCATTCGCGCCACTAATATGATTGAGCTTATCAATTCTCTCATACAGTTTTATCCCGATATTTTCTATTTTAACTTATGCAGGGAAATGTATAAATAGAAGACATCTTCCAGGAAATTTTGTTGACAATCTCGAAGCATTATTCATTAAAACTAGAGACAAGCTCAAGAAGAGATCATCAACACTTCAGCAAGAAGCTTCATCCAATCAAGAAGATCACCGAAACTTGTCTTCAGAGTTCGAAGCCATGGCGAACAAATCAATCCGCGAGTTCTCAGCTCCCACTACGGACAACATCCGCACTAGACCTGCTGCAGAGATCGACGGCTACTTTGAGCTCAAGCCTGGACTTATCAACATGGTGCAATCCAACCAGTTCTGTGGGAAGGTACACGAAGATGCTAGTGCTCATCTCCAACACTTTCTGGAGATTTGCAGCACATTTACCATATCAGGAGTTTCCAGAGATGCTATACTACTTCGCCTCTTCCCATTCTCACTGTTAGGGAGAGCGAAGCAGTGGTTCTACGCTACAAAGGAGAAGAATACTACGTGGGCACTCTGCTCAACAAACTTCCTGGCTAAGTTCTTTCCCATGGGCAAGACCAATGCTCTCCGTGGGAAGATTACAAGTTTTCAGCAACAAAATGATGAATCCATTCCAGAAGCATGGGAGCGCTTCCAAGACTACATCCTAGAATGTCCCCATCATGGAATGGAGAGTTGGCTACTAATGCAGACGTTTTATCATGGGCTCGGCAACAGTGCCCGAGAAACCATGGATGCTGCAGCTGGAGGAGCATTCTTATCACTCACCATATCACAAGCCACAGCTCTTGTGGAGAAGATGGCGTCCAACCAAAGCTGGAATGAAGTGAGGACCCAGACACGCAAGAGAGGTGGAGGTATGCATCAGCTCAAGGAGATAGACATGTTGTCTGCAAAGCTAGACCTGCTCATGAAGAAGCTCGACGATAGAGCTAGAGATAAGAAGGAAGTTATGCACATCTACGACTCTCACATGACTTATGAGGAGTGTGGAGATACTGGACACTCAGGCAATCACTGCCCTGAGATGCTTGAGGATGTGAACTACATCAACAACAACAACAACTACTACTACAACCGTCCTCAACAAAATCAAGGTTGGAATCAACAGAGGCCTAACTACTCAGGTAATTATCAAGGTAACAATTCTTACAACAATAATAATAATTTTCCATCTCTGAGAGAGTTAGTGTCTAATCAAGGAAAGCTAATGGATAATCTATCTAAGAAATTGGCATCTAATGATAAAATGCTAGAAAATATAAATAATAGAATTGATAATTTCTCTACTGCCATCAAGAATCAAATTAGCTTTAATAAAATGATTCAATCTCAGTTAAATCAAATAGCTGCTGCTGTTCCTACTACTAACCCTGGTATACAATCACAACCAGAAGGATTAGAATCTACAAATCTTGTAGACATGTTTGATGCAGGTAATTGGAGTAACTCCATCACTGAATTCACTACTGACCTTCTTCCGGTCAAGAGAGGCGATCCAGGACGCCCCGTCATCCCGATCTTGGTGGACGTTCCAGAAGCACTCTGTGACTTTGGCTCTAGCGTCAACATTATGCCCAGGGTACTCTATGAAAAATTCTTTACATATCCTTTATTAGAAACAACCATGTGTTTGCAGTTTGCAGATCAGGCATTAAGTTTTCCAAAAGGAATATTGAAGAACCTTTGTGTCTGAGTCGGTACCTTATATGCCCTAGCAGACTTCGTAGTGATAGAGACCGGTAATGATGAGAGGGCGCCCATCATCTTAGGGAGGCCATTCCTAAACACCTCGGGAGCTGTCATCTATGCTAGTGCTGCCAAGATCAGTTTCTACATCAAAGGGAGGAAGGAGACGTTTTTCTTCAAGAACAAGACTACACAAATCCCAGATCAATCTAGACATGAATCAAGGAAGAGGACCAACAGGAGGAACAGGGACAAGCAAGTGTGGACCGAGTCAGCTAAGATGGTCACTGCAGTTCATGGAAGCCAAGATAAACAACTTAAGTCACCATTTCTGACCAAGAAGGACAACCCAGGAATGCCAAGCATCTATTGCTCCATAAATGGATACAACTTCTACAAGACGACTTGCGACACCGGATCGGGCGTCAACATAATGGCCGCAGTCACCTATCGGCTCTTGTTCGGAACCATGCCCCTAAAACCAACATACATTCAGCTCCAGATGGCAGATCAGACATTTCGAGAAGTTAAAGGAACAGTAACTGGTGTCCCAGTCAAAATAGATGATCATTTTGTCCACACAGACTTTCAGGTTATTGACATGGGAGAAGATGAATACGATCCACCCATCATCCTTGGAAGACCGTTCCTCAGCACCGTTAAAGCAATCATCTACATTGGAACCGGAGAAGTCCATATGCACCTCCCCTTAGAGAAGGTACGCCGTTATTTTACTGACCCTAACTACATCTTTGAAGAATCTAAGCAGGTCACGAAACGACGCAACCGCAACCAGAGGAGGTAGATCATCAAGGACGGATGGGCAGACTATGAAGGAGAAGTTGTAAGGTCAGAAGACGTACAGTTTAAACAAAATTATCTAGAGGAGACCGTAGCACCGAGTCAGGTATGGAAAGAGAAGATAACTATACATGAAGAAGAGGCGCCGCCGGAAGTACCGACTACGCCACCCAACGAATCCCAGGACAATTGAGAAAACGGAGAGTCCCATTCGGACGACTTAAAAATGCCAAACACCTTGCCAAGAGGTAAACTTGGTAGTTATCATTTTCCCTTTCAATTATTTCAAATAGTCTACTTAGTTAATTATGTTCATACTATCCTAAAAAGAAAATAAAAAGGTTAAAAAATAGTAAGCCCCATGTGAGTATACGAGTGGCATAAAACCTATAAGTACATTCACTATGGTAGCATAAAAATAAAAAAATATTTCTTTTCTGCTTTATAAAACGAAAATATAAGAATAGGGAGTAACATTTATTGAGGAGCCTCAACATGATAAAGGCTAGATATTTATGCTAACACTTAATCAGTTCCACAAGCTTTGTTGTCTATTTGAGCTCCACAGAATTTAAGAATTTAAGAAGACTAGCAGACGGAGGACATTCTAATCGCTGTCAGAATGCTGCCAACTTTCAAATACACCTCTGCCACCTGCTAGCTACATCAAGGGAAATTACGTCAAAATTCAGCTTGGGGGAGAGCACCCCCATTTATACCGATAAGTATTTCTATCTATCTATCTATCTTTATACTTATACTATATTAAAATATAGATATCTATCGTGGGGTAGTTCATGATAGTGACAGCTTCATTGATTATTATATAGTCAACCTCTCGTGTATTGGGCTGGCAGAGCAACATTATTACAGGGGAGTGATTACGATGTTTCTCATATTCCTTGCTAATATCACTACGCATGGGCGTAGTCTTGTCTCGCAATGATTGCTAAGTATGCTTGCACTAACTATGATAATGCTAGACTATATAGTTGAGAATAACTTAGGAAATATTCTTGTAATTCGTTCTAATTCCATGCTAATGACTTTCTAGAGTACCTAATTGAGGTGCTTATCATATTTATTATGTGGCTAAGTTATGCTGATCAGATTAATTATCTTTGTCACTATTCATTACTTCATATATCTTTTATGTGACACTTACCCCTATATGAAAGAGTTAGATAAATGTTCTCAATTATACATGCAATGATAGATACTCAATCTCATATTCCATTCTGTAATCAATATTGATGATTACTAATCCCTTCCCAGTGGTAAAAATATAAATAACGATACCTGGAATACTTCCCGGTTAAAATGCTACATCGGTATTAATCTTTGCGCTTGCAGATCCCATTCATTATTTATTTAGAAGAGCAATTGTATATTTCAATATCGCGTCTCTCATGTCATGCTAGGGATGACAACTTGGCTTAAGTGGTATGAGGGATAGGTTTGGAATTTTTGGCATCGTTACTAGAATTAGAAAACTGTCTACTTTTGGTAATGATGTTAAGAATACCCAACAGCATACTGAGAAAGGTGATTGAATTTAGCCATGTAACACCCTAGGTGTTAAGAATGCACTTAGTCTCATAAAATATTCATAAGCATTCTCATCAAGCATGGCATAAGCATCACATCCCATGAGCACAATAATAATAACTCAAGTGTGATTTTATGTGTGCTTTATTTCAGGTGAATTAAATATGCTAAAAATAATATTCTTATTTCAAAAATTGTGAAATATTCAAATTAGGTTGAAATGAGTGTTAGAATATTTAAGAGTAATTTTGTGATTTTTTTGGAGCCATAGAAATTGAGAAATTGATTTTTGTACTAAATTCCCCAAAATAGATTTATTTAAAAACCTATAAATAGTTTGAGTTGTATTTCAAAATCTATTTGGAATTTGTGAATGCAACCTAAAACAAAGTTGTAGGGTTTTTGCTTTAGAACAACTTTTGTTTTGGGAGGAAAAGGTGAAAATGATTTTTAAACAGTTAAAGAGTTTGGGAAAATAATTTCAAAAAAAGGGGAAAGGGGGCTGTTCACTAGCGGGCCGGCGCCAACCAACCGGCCTAGCCAGCGAAGCCAGCCCAGGCCTACCCGCGCCGCGCGCGCCCGACCGTGTCAGGCCGACGGCGCCGCGTGGACGGCATGCGCGGCTCGCCGGCGCCACGACCTCCCCCCTCCGCTGTGGACAACGCCACCTCCTTCGCCATTCTCGCCTCCACCCGGTGCGCGCTCTCTCACCCTCTCTCCCGCTATCTCGCCCTCGCTCCGCGCGCGCAGCACCGCCGCCCGCCATCGGAGCTCCCCGAGCTCCCTTCGCCTTGTTCTCGGCACTCCGTCGCCTTCCAGCGCCTCCTTCCACCTCTCCGAGCTCTGCATCCGTCTTCGCGTGCTCGGACGTGACTTCTTCGCGTAGGTGAGCGGTCCTAGGGGGCCGAATCGCTCGCCGGAGAGTGCGCGGCCTCGCCGGAACTCTCCGCGGCGTCGGCGTCCCCGGCTTTCTCCCTCTCGACCCTCTCTTGCTCGCTAGCGCGCGCATCGTGGTCGCCGTGGCTCCCTGAGTCGCGAGAAGCCGCACTAGCGCGCTCTACCGGAGTGTGGTGGCCGGCACCGCTGCGGCAGCGCCGCCGGTCCGCCATTGCCGGTGGCCAGCTCGCTGTGCGAGGTTCCAGGGCGAATGGTGGGGTGGGATCGAGTCGCAAGAGGGAGGCGAGCGCGTTGGTACCGTTGGTTTCGGCCGGGAGGCATCACCGGCGGCGAGCCGTCGACGGGGACCTCCTTCCCTCTCTGCGTCCTGGCCAGCGGGCCCGGCTAGCAGCCGGGTCCGCTCGTCAGCGACCGCGGGTGCACTGCACCGGGTGCACCTAGCTGGTCCTGGGTGGATTTGAATTGTTTTTCAGAAAAATGATTTCCAGAAAATGGTTTAAATGTTCAAAAATCCATATCTTGAGATCCATAGCTCCAAAATTCGTGAAATAAATTTTGATGTGTTCTAGAATCTCAGATCTGCAGTTTGATTGAGTTGCATGTAATGTTTGAGTAACTTTTCTGAGCAATTATATTTCATCCATGTCTTTGCTGGAATTTGTAAAATGCATAGTAATTAAAATATAACTCAGAAAAATATGAAACTTGTTTATGGGCTCTGCATGGATGTTTAGGCTCTAGGAAAAATATGTTACACATTATTTCTGAATAAATGAATTTATGGTGATTTAAATGCTTGCATGGCAGTGGTTTATGATTTTTAATAAATAATTGGATCATGCAATTAATCTGGAAATTTTTGTGGGTGTTTCTTATGATAATAAGCAAATTATAAAAATATGAAATCTGCTGTTTGACACTTATATCCAGTAGAGTATTTATACTTGCTTTTGTGAATTAATCTTGTGATTTTTGTAGCTAAAAATGAGTGTCCAAATATGCTGAAAATTTTATGGTAGACTTTATGTTTGACTGGTAGTCTACTGTAATTTTTGTGCAATTTATTGATAGACAGAGATGTAGGCTAGTTTGGTGGGCCTAAAGATGAATAAAGAAGTTATGAATTGTTATATATGGTGTAAATAGAATAAAAGGGGTTTGGTGTATCTTTGAAGCATCTTGTGAGTTTGCTGGTTACACTTGAGGATAATTTGTAGGAGAGAAGGAAATAGATGATTAGTGTAATTGCATGTTCCTGGATGATGTTGACTACCTTGTAAAATGACCACATAAATCATCTATGCACCATGTCATAGTCATATGGTATTCTCTCGCATGAGCATTTCACCCGGGCATCTCGCACTCCACTCATGATCACACATGCATCATATAGGCTCGCAGGAGAACGAGGTGGGACCCGAGGAGCAGGAGGAAGCATAGGAACAGGAACCTCTGGGAGTGTCAGAGCCCGGAGAAGAGCTGCAAGACTGCCCGGATCATAAGTCGAGCACGTTTGAGAAAGGCAAGCCCCGGAGCATTCTAAGTCTCCCTATTTTCACTAACTGAAATATTATATTATGCTTGTTCTACCATGTTGCATTTAAGTGGTAGGAATTGCTTGATACCGTTGATGCATATATACACCTTGTTACCACTACTTGTTTATCTACCTCGTCCTATGTAGATAGACACGGAGTCTATGCTTAGCCTGCTTAGTCCGGTAGAAGTCGGGTGATTTCCTGTCACTTGCGAGATATAGGTGGATACCTGCTTGACTAAGCGGTGATTGCTTTGGGAAAGAATAACCAAGGGTGGAATGGAACTTGAGACCGGGCAGGGTCTTATGGTGGGTTGACCATAGTGCCCCCGCCTGTGTCGATTAAGGACCGATCCTTGACGGCCCTCTTGTCATGTTGAACGTATGCCCCACATTTAGCTGGAAGGATAAGTCGTTCTGACCGCGAAGCCTGAGCACTATCCGGGCCAGGAATCGGCCCCATGTACGCGCTGTATTGGTGATGGTTGAGGAGAACGACGAGGGCGCGGCGCGCAACCTTGGTATACCTTGGATACCTCGGTCGCCGGAACGGTCCTCGGGTACGGGCAGTGCCTGTCGAACCCGTGAATTGGTCTTGGATAGTGCAACACGGTGATCTGTAGCTCACTTGATCAGTGAGTGTGGTTTGTGTGGGGAATAATTCGCCAGCTGGTTAGAAATTGATTCGAATCGCCATCGCTCCTGGACAGTGAGCACTTGACATGAGCTTCGTCCTCGTAGTAAGGATTATGGAAAACTTGGGTTATGTGATGAATAATTGCATGAATGCTATGATGAGGTACCATCATATTATTACATTGGTTTGCCATAGTGTAGGTGCAAACTTAGATAATAGGTAATGATACTTTCAACATGAGCTAATTAAAAGAAGAAGGATTCCTTTAGGATTTGTTAATAGAATAGCGCTTTTGCGCATAAAGTCATCAGCTACCCCACTATATAGCCTTCATGTTCCTTGAAGAGTCTTTATTTTTGGTTTATGACTGGTAAGTCTAGCTGAGTACATTCTCATACTTAGGGTTCTACTCCCATGTTCTTTTGCAGATGGTCAAATGTACTATGGTTATTGCATCCTCTGCTTGTACCCAGCAATGGGCGATGACTAGACCAAGGGCGATGGTCACTCTATCTTCTCCTTTGCGTTTGTGGAAATGACCAAAACTATGGCACTGTATCAAACTAAGTATGTGTGTGTTATTTTCGAACTATGAAGCTTCCGCTACTTGAGAACTTAGTTTGTAATAATTTTAAGAACTCCGATGTATTTTATGAAGGTTGTAAACTGGATGTAATTGTGAATGGTGACCGCTGAACTTATTACGATCTTGGCTGTATGTACGAAATGTGGCTTGAAATCCATCGAGATTTCACGGACTACCGGAATTATATGGGCTTAAGCTCGATGGTTTGACTGTGCAAATGGTCACTGTTAGGCTTAATCTCTTATAATTTGGACGGTTCTCTTATAGCTGGTATCGAAGCAAGGTTTAGCGAGTTACTGTTCATAAGTACGTTCTAAACTAAATTTAAACCGGTTTAATAAAAGATTTTTATTTATTAATGATAATCAAGGTGTCAAACTAAGTTTTTGGAAAACTATCTATTGTGCCATGGTCATATCCTTTATGCCCAGTTAAGGACTCTAATGTGGCTAGTTAAGTACTGACTTGGGGGTTAATGCATCATATTTCTATTTCGTCGCTCATACGGCGTGCAATAGTATGAGTACCATTCATCTGAATGGTAATGTATGGATCAATTTTTCCTCCTCGCCTCGGTAAGTGGGAGCTGTGAGAGCATGATCGGATACACTGCCGATCTAGGGGAGTGTTGTTAGGTGCTGTGTCATGCACACATGTTTGGTGTGCTTGGGAACAGTACCGCATGTTGGGAGATTCCATCTTGAGAGGCGATGCCGTCATTAGGGCGACGATGTGGGTAGTAACACGTCATATGCATGGACGGGGTGTCTGTGTATGTGGGGTGTATAACTTTAAGTTCTTGTTCTGCATGTTCATACTATGGTTGGGCTGAAATGAGTTTTCTACAGGTACACTAACCACGTTCCCGCCTAGAACGCTAGTTACGTTATGAGAGAACGTTGTGTGCCACCGCCTATACCGATTAGTGTTAACCTTTGTTTCTAAGTTTGTGAGATCGTAAGTTTGTGCATGCATCATGTTCATTTCATATCATTGCTTACTTTCTCCCCTTAATTTAATCTGTCCCAATTCAAAATAAGGTAATTAAAGATAATCCTCAATCTTACCCCAGGTATTCCATTTGCAGCAGATGGCACGCACTAGGCTGACCACTCGCAAGTCCACTGGTGGGCGGGCCCCTCGCCAACCGTTGGCAGCCAGGAGCTTGCGTCATAAGAGCAAGTTCCTGGAGGAGTTTGGGATGCCCACCTTGCTTTGGAGGGTGCTTAGTTCGATGGGGTATCCCGAAGGAAGGGAACCTCGCTACTATTGGGACAAGGAGCAGCTTGGTGACGGGACCATGGTGGGGATCGAGGTAGTGGTCCCTACCAGTGGAGGTGACCCCGCTTGGGGCGGCTGGGTGTACGAGTCCCGAGGTGCCACACCTTTCCACGGTGCCAGCAGGGCAGCTTTCGCAGTTCTGAGGGACCTCATGGAGAGGTTCCCACAGGAGCTGGCCCACGCCTTCACTGGGGTGTTTCCCCGGGGTGACCCCTACACTTCGGTGTGGGATCAGTCCGAGGTGAACACTCTAGAGAGGAGTGCGGATGAGGACCAGCACAGTGACAGCGCAACTATGAGTGTTATGTACGCCTTGATGAAGACCTACGGGGGCCTGGAGCGTTGTTTGGGGCGCTTGTCCGGGTCTCTTCTCACAGTCCAGGATGAGAAGCGTTAGTTGCAGCGTGAGTTCGACACAGAGGTTGAGAGGCTGCAGGCAGAGCTGGCCCGCATGACGCGAGAGAGGGATCAGGCGGTCTAGAAGAACAGTGAGCTGAGTCAGGACATGCTTGCAGTTAGAGAGTAGAGAGACAGTGTGACCACTGCTCACAGGAACTGCGAGCGCATGCTAGTTCATGTGCTTGGTCAGAGGAATGAAGCCTGGCACGAGGAGGACACCCTAAGGGCCCGACAGCTAGAGCTTGAGCAGCAGCTAGCTAATGCTGAGGAGTACAATGAGAACTTGCATGAGGAGATCCACCAGCTGCATAGCTAGCTCCTCCCTCACCACCTACCTGGAGCAGCTGAGCTAGACTCTGAGGACGAGATGGATGAGGATCCAGAGATAGAGGCAGCTGCTAGTGGAGATGAGGACGAGGAGGGTTCCGGCATGGACAGTGACCATAGCGAGTAGATGCTAGGGCTCTAGAGCTAGTCCTTCTTATTTTGTTGTTGCTTTTGCATGGCTGTTGGGTATTCTTAACATCATTACTAATAGTAGACTAAGTTCTCTAAATTTAGTAACGGTGCCAAAAATGCCAAACGTATCCCTCACACCACTTAAGCCAAGTTGTCATCCCCAGCATGACATGAGAGACGCGGTATTGAAATATGCAATTGCTCTTCTAAATAAATAATGAATGGGATCTGCAAGCGCACAGATTAATACCGATGCAGCATTTTAACCGGAAAGTTTTCCAGGTATCGTTATTTATATTTTTACCACTGGGAAGGGATTAACAATCATCAATATTGATTACAGAATAGAATATGAGATTGAGTATCTATCATTGCATGTATAATTGAGAACATTTATCTAACTCTTCATACAGGGATAAATGTCACATAAAAGATATATGAAATAATGAATAGTGACAAAGATAATTAATCTGATCAGCCACATATAAATATGATAAGCACCTCAATTAGATACTCTAGAAAGTCATTAGCATGGTATTAGAACGAACTACAAGAATATTCCCTAAGTTATTCTCAACTATATAGTTTAGTATTATCATAGTTAGTGCAAGCATACTTAGCAATCATTGCGAGACAAGACTACGCCCATGCATAGTGATATTAGCAATGTAAATGAGAAACATAGCAATCACTCCCCTGTAATAATATTGCTCTGCCAGCCCAATACACGAGAGGGGGACTATATAAGAACCAATGAAGCTGTCACTATCACGAACTACCCCACGATCTGGCATATTGGGTACAATCGCAGATAAATACGGTATAAGCACCACGCCTAAACAATATCTATCATTTACCCATGGATCCGATGGATAAACGCTATACGATCCTAAGCATGTATATAGATCCAATCTAACTAAGCCAAGTACATAACTATGATAAACTAAGAACAATATAATCTTGAATATAAACAAGTAGAGCAAAGTCATAAGCAATATATTGAAGTAGAACAAAGTCATATTCATAATATTGAAGAACAAAGATAATTAAAAAGCAATTAGAAGCACAATTAGAGAATTAGAATTACCAAGAATCCTCTTGATAGATCCGGAAACCAATCAAAGATTGACTCCTTCTAGTTCTAATCCTATGTAGCTATGCTAATCTAGATGCCTAATTGATGTGGTGGCTCTAATCTTGATCAGAGGCTTCTTCTCCCTTGACGAATAATGAATTAGGGTTGAGAGGCTCTAGAGTCTTCTAGATGTAAGATAATTGCGCGGCACGTTAATATCTCTATGCAATCCCGACGTGTGGGCCTTTCTTTCGTATTTCCTGATAACCCCCTGCAGAAATAGACAAACACCAAAACTCGTGGAATTCTATCAGATAAAACCCTAAGTCTAGATGTTGATTTCATTTGGATCCTTTTCTTTGTTTATTTGATAATTAAATTTGATACTTAAGGACCGTCAACAATGGCATGTCTTGTACTTTTGGATCTGGGGCTGTGTAAAACTTTATGTGATGACGCGGAAAGTCCAGTGTATGTATGCTGGCAATTTTGGATGCATGCGAACCTTGTTGCTTGGATATTAAGTAATCTATTAGTGATGTTGTGCGTGGATGATGAATTGTTGTGCCTCTGTTTATTGTGCAAATTTATTTCCTCAGTAAATTCAGTACGGCATAATTCTACACATGTCTACCGTTGATGGCAACTCCTAACGATTGTTTGTCGTTGACGCATGCAGATGGTGCAAACACGTGGCGGGGGTAACAGCAACCCCGGTCTTGGAGCAGGTACTTCCGAAGGCGGGGCTCGACAAAATGAGGATAGGGCACCATCACCGCCACCACCACCGCCTCCTCCGTACACTGCGGACGTGTTCTTGACGCAGTTTCTATGGAGCCAACGCAACATGGAGCAGATGCAGCGCAACATGGAAGAAGCTCTGCGCAATATCGCTGACAATACCCGCCGCGGAGGTAACCAAGGCGGCCGTGAAGTCAATCAGTACAGCTCTTTCAAAGACTTCGTGGACACCAAACCACCAATCTTCAAGGAGGCCTTGGAACCGCTCGAGGCAGATGAGTGGATCAACACCATGGAGCAAAAGTTTCGTCTCCTTTGGATGACTGAAGAACTGAAGGCCGAGTATGCAGCGCATCAGTTACAAGGACCTGCTGGGATTTGGTGGTCCCATCATTGTACCACCTACCCAGAGGGGACCCCAATCACCAGGAACCGCTTCACCACCGCTCTCCGGGGAAATTACATTCCCCCGGGTGTGGTTGAAATGAAGGTTGGGGATTTCATGAGGCTGTCGTAGGGAACAAAATCTGTGAAAGAGTATCTGCACGCTTTCAACAATCTTGCTCGCTACGCCCCCGAGTTTGTGAACACGGAGGCCAAGAAGATCGCTAGTTTCCAGAGAGGTCTGAGCCCAAAGTTGCTGAAGACTATGGGTATAGGGACCCAGGTTACCTTCAATGCTTACATCTGTGACTGTCTGACCTAGGAGAACAATAACAACACTTATAGTGCATCCAAGTCTCGTAAGAGAGCTTTTGAAGCCGGGTCGTCTCACTCTAGGGCACCAGTGGCAGGGCGACAGCAGTATCATCCTCTTGCCCCCGGTGCTAGATTCCGACCGCCGCAGAGAAGGAACACCGGGCATCCAACACTGCAGAAGCCGTACAAGGTGGCAATAGCTCCTGCCAAGCGAAAGGCAATTCAAGCTACAGCACCTGCCGCCAACAACATGACCAAGGGTCCGTGCTATAACTGCCACAAGATGGGGCACTTTGCGAAGGAATGTCCCTACCCCAAGAGGCAGCAGACAACCTATCTAGCCCGTGTGCACCATACCTCGATAGAGGAGATCCCGGAAGGAGAGCCGGTAACAGCTGGTATGTTTCCTATCAACCAACATCTTGTAGTCCTTTTGTTTGATTCTGGATAATCGCATTCATTCATGAGCCAAGCATTTGCACAAAAGCATGACCAACTAGTTACTGAGTTGGGTTATGGCTATCGCATCAGCTCAGCCGGGGCTGATGTGTTGACTAACAAAACAGTAACAGGGGTTACCTTGGATATCAGTAGCCGAAGGTTTCGTGTAAACCTCGTGGTCATGCCAGGGCTGGTTCTGGATGTTATCATTGGAATGAATAAGATGACTGACTGGGGTGCAGTTATAGATGCCGGAAATAGAACTCTATCCCTCAAAGAGCCGCAGGGGGAAGGTGTGCTTCAGGTCAAGCTACCTCGACGGTTAGACTTCACTAGCCTTTCCTGTACAGTACAAGTGGTTCCACTAGAACACATACCAGTGGTATGTGAGTTCCCTGATGTCTTTCCTAAGGAATTGCCGGGACTTCCTCCAGATAGGGAAGTAGAGTTCGCAATAGAGTTGATACCAGGTACAGCACCGATATCTAGAACGCCGTACCGGATGCCGCCAAACGAACTCGCTGAGTTGAAGAATCAACTGAAGGAATTGTTAGATAAAGGATTCATTCGGCAAAGTTCGTCAGAATGGGGTTGTCCGGCGTTGTTTGTGAAAAAGAAGGATCAATCGTTGCGCATGTGCATGGACTATCGTCCACTCAATGCGGTGACAATCAAAAACAAGTATCCATTGCCAAGGATTGATATTTTGTTTGATCATTTGTCCAAGGCAAAAGTATTTTCCAAGATAGATTTGAGGTCCGGGTATCACCAAATCAAGATCCGTCCACAAGATATCCCGAAGACTGCTTTTTCCACCAGATATGGGTTGTATGAGTATCTTGTCATGTCCTTTGTGTTGACAAATGCTCCTGCATACTTCATGTATCTGATGAATTTGGTCTTTATGCCAGAAATAGATAAGTTTGTTGTGGTGTTTATCGATGATATTCTGGTTTATTCAGAAAATGAACAAGATCACGCCGAGCATCTGAGAGTCGTGCTAACACGACTGCGAGAGCATCAGTTATATGCAAAGTTTAGTAAGTGTGAGTTCTGGTTGAAGAAAGTTCCTTTCCTAGGGCACATTCTGTCTAAAGAAGGGATTGCTGTGGATCCGTCGAAAGTACAGGAAGTCATGGAGTGGAAGGCACCAACTTCTGTCTCGGAAGTTCGAAGTTTTCTTGGTCTGGCCGGGTATTATCGTCATTTCATACCCGACTTCTCCAAGATTGCTAAGCCAATGACCAGTTTGCTACAAAAGGATCATAGGTTTGTCTGGACGGAAGGGTGTGAACTAGCCTTCCGCACCTTGCGAAAGTTGCTAACCACCGCTCCCGTTCTGGCGCAACCCAATATCGAGAAGCATTTTGATGTGTTTTGCGACGCATCGAAAAGTGGCTTGGGATGTGTGTTGATGCAAGATGGCAGAGTGATAGCTTACACTTCACGACAGTTGAGAAAGCACGAAGTCAACTACCCAACACACGACCTCGAGTTAGCAGCAGTAGTGCACGCTTTGAAGATCTGGAGACACTATTTGCTGGGAAATAAGTGTCATATCTACACCGATCACAAGAGTTTGAAGTATATCTTCACTCAGTCCAAGCTGAATATGAGGCAACGAAGATGGTTGGAACTGATCAAGGATTACGATCTGGAAGTCCACTACAATCCAGGCAAGGCTAATGTGGTAGCAGACGCTTTGAGTCGCAAACCGCATTGCCAAGTGGTTCAACCTCTATTTGAAGATGGTTTCAATCTAATGCATCCTAAAGTTTTATGTCACATACAGCTTAGTTGTTCACTTGAAAGCCAAGTCATCGAAAGTCAGAAAACAGACAAGGGTATTTTCCACATCAAAGAAAAGATCAAAAACGACCCAAAGACTCAATTCATAGTTGATGAAAATGGGGTATTGTGGTTTCAGCACCGGCTGGTAGTTCCGAAGAATCAAGAATTGAAGAATCGCATCATGGATGAAGCCCATCTCTCCAAGCTTTCTATTCATCCTGAGAGTAGTAAGATGTATCAAGACCTAAGATCTCACTTTTGGTGGACTAAGATGAAGAAAGAGATAGCAGCGTATGTGGCCCGTTGTGACACGTGTTGCAGAGTCAAGGCTATACATATGAAACCTACAGGTCTGTTACAACCGTTATCAGTTCCAGAGTGGAAATGGGAAGAGGTTAGCATGGATTTTATCACAGGGTTGCCGATAACATGAAAGGGAAATGACTTGATTTGGGTCATCATAGATCGATTGACCATGTCGGCCCATTTTATTCCAGTTAAGAACACCTACAGACCTCCTGAGTATGCTGATATATATATAGCTGAGATGGTCAAGTTACATGGCATAACCAAGACCATCATATCCGATAGAGGACCACAGTTCACAGCCCACTTTTGGGAGCGAATGCATAAGAGTTTAGGGACTAGTCTGATAAGAAGCATCACGTATCATCCCCAGACCTCGGGTCAAACGAAAAGACTCAATCAAGTACTAGAGGATATGCTGAGGGCTTGTGTGTTATCGTCCAAGGGATCATGGGATTCGTGGTTGCCATTGGCTGAGTTCTCATACAATAATAGCTATCAAGAGAGTATCAAGATGGCTCCGTTCGAAGCTTTGTATGGTCCAAGGTGCAGGACTCCGTTAAACTGGGTAGAATCTGGTGAAAGGAGATACTATGGCATCGACTTCGTGAACGAGGCGGAGAAAAAGGTGCAAATCATATAGTAGCATATGCAGGCGGCACAATCACGACAAAAGAGTTAAGCCGATAAGCGAAGAAGACCACTTGAATTCAATGTGGGTGACTATGTTTATCTCAAGGTTACAACAATGAAGAAAGTTCAGCGTTTTGGAGTTCGAAGCAAGCTTGCACCCAGATATGTGGGACCGTATCAGATATTAGAGACAAAAGGCCCTATGGCCTACAAGATTCAGTTACCTGAAGAGTTGAGTTCAATCTTTCCAGTTTTCCATGTGTCCAAACTACGGAAATGTTTGAAAGTACCCGAGCAGAGGATTGAACCCTAAGGAATCAAAATAAAGGCAGACTTAGAATATAAAGAGCAGCCAGTGGGTATCGTAGATACCAAGGAGCGAGTAACTCGGAACAGAGTTGTCAAAACATACAAGGTGGTGTGGAGTCATCATGATGATAGGGATGCTACCTGGGAAACCGAGGACTACCTAAAAACAGTTTACCCAAAATTTCATAAGAAATGGTTAGTAACCCAAATCTCGGGACGAGATTTCCCTAAGGGGGGAAGGGCTGTAACACCCTAGGTGTTAACAATGCACTTAGTCTCATAAAACATTCATAAGCATTCTCATCAAGCACGGCATAAGCATCACATCCCATGAGCACAATAATAATAACTCAAGTGTGATTTTATGTGTGCTTTATTTCAGGTGAATTAAATATGCTAAAAATATTATGCTTGTTTCAAAAATTGTGAAATATTCAAATTAGGTTGAAATGAGTGTTAGAATATTTAAGAGTAATTTTGTGATATTTTTGGAGCCATAGAAAATGAGAAATTTATTTTTGTACTAAATTCCCCAAAATAGATTTATTTAAAAATGTATAACTAGTTTGAGTTGTATTTCAAAATCTATTTGGAATTTGTGAATGCAACCTAAAACAAATTTGTAGGGTTTTTGATTTAGAACAACTTTTGTTTTGGGAGGAAAAGGTGAAAATGATTTTTAAACAGTTCAAATGAATTTGGAAAGAGTTTGGGAAAATAATTTCAAAAAAAAGGGGAAAGGGGGCTGTTCACTGGCGGGCCGGCGCCAACCAACCGGCCCAGCCAGCGAAGCCAGCCCAGGCCTACCGGCACCGCGTCCACCTCCCTCTCCACGCGCGCTCGGACACGGCGCCGCGTGGACGGCATGCGCGGCTCGCCGACGCCACGACTTCCCCCCTCCGCTGTGGCCAACGCCACCTCCTTCGCCATTCTCGCCTCCACCCGGTGCGCGCTCTCTCGCCCTCTCTCCCGCTCTCTCGCCCTCGCTCCGCACGTACAGCACCGCCGCCCGCCATCGGTGCTCCCCGAGCTCCCTTCGCCTTGTTCCCGGCACTCCGTCGCCATCCAGCGCCTCCTTCCACCTCTCCGAGCTCCGCATCCGTCTTCGCGTGCTCGGACGTGACTTCTTCACGTAGGTGAGCGGTCCTAGGGTGCCGAATCGCTCGCCGGAGAGTGCGCGGCCTCGCCGGAGCTCTCCGCGGCGTCGGCGTCTCTGGCTTTCTCCCTCTCGACCCTCTCTTGCCTCGCTAGCGCGCGCATCGTGGTCGCCGTGGCTCCCAGAGTCGCGAGAAGCCGCACTAGCGCGCTCTACCGGAGTGTGGTGGCCGGCACCGCTGCGGCAGCGCCGCCGGTCCGCCATTGCCGGTGGCCAGCTCGCTGTGCGAGTTTCCAGGGCGAATGGTGGGGTGGGATCGAGTCGTAAGAGGGAGGCGAGCGCATTGGTACCATTGGTTTCGACCGGGAGGCATCACCGGCGGCGAGGCGTCGACGGGACCTCCGTCCCTCTCTGCGTCATGGCCAGCGGGCCCGGCTGGCAGGCGGGTCCGCTCGTCAGCGACCGCGGGTGCACTGCAGCGGGTGCACCTAGCTGGTCCCGGGGTGGATTTGAATTGTTTTTCAGAAAAATGATTTCCATAAAATGGTTTAAATATTCAAAAATCCATAGCTTGAGATCCATAGCTCCAAAATTCGTGAAATATATTTTGATGTGTTCTAGAATCTCAGATCTGCAGTTTGGTTGAGTTGCATGTCATGTTTGAGGAACTTTTCTGTGCAATTATATTTAATCCATGTCTTTGCTGGAATTTGTAAAATGCATAGTAATTAAAATATAACTCAGAAAAATATGAAACTTGTTTTATGGGCTCTGCATGGATGTGTAGGCTCTAGGAAAAATATGTTACACATTATTTGCTGAATAAATGAATTTATGGTGATTTAAATGCTTGCATGGCAGTGGTTTATGATTTTTAATAAATAACTGGATCATGCAATTAATCTGGAAATTTTTGTGGGTGTTTCTTATGATAATAAACAAATTATAAAAATATAAAATCTGCTGTTTGACACTTATATCACAGTAGAGTATTTATACTTGCTTTTGTGAATTAATCTTGTGATTTTTGTAGCTAAAAATGAGTGTCCAAATATTCTGAAAAATTTAAGGTAGACTTCATGTTTGACTGGTCGTCTACTGTAATTTTTGTGAAATTTATTGATAAACAGAGATGTCGGCTAGTTTGGTGGGCCTAAAGATGAATAAAGAAGTTATGAATTGTTATATATGGTGTAAATAGAATAAAAAGGGTTTGGTGTATCATTGAAGCATCTTATGAGTTTGCTGGTTACACTTGAGGATAATTTGTAGGAGAGAAGGAAATAGATGATTGGTGTAATTGCATGTTCCTGGATGATGTTGACTACCTTGTAAAATGACCACATAAATCATCTATGCACCATGTCATAGTCATCTGGTATTCTCTCGCATGAGCATTTCACCCGGGCATATCGCACTCCACTCATGAGCACACATGCATCATACAGGCTCGCAGGAGGAAGCACAGGAGCAAGAACCTCTGGGAGTGTTAGAGCCCGGAGAAGAGCTGCAAGAGTGCCCGGATCATAAGCCAAGCACGTTTGAGAAAGGCAAGCCCCGGAGCATTCTAAGTCTCCCTATTTTCACTAACTGAAATATTATATTATGCTTGTTCTACTATGTTGCATTTAAGTGGTAGGAATTGTTGACGGTCCTTAAGTATCAAATTTAATTATCAAATAAACAAAGAAAAGGATCCAAATGAAATCAACATCTAGACTTAGGGTTTTATCTAACAGAATTCCACGAGTTTTGGTGTTTGTCTATTTCTGCAGGGGGTTATCAGGAAATAAGGAAGAAAGGCCCACACGTCTGGATTACATAGAGATATCAACGTGCCGTGCAATTATCTTACATCTAGAAGACTCCAGAAGCCACGGGAAGGAAGCGGAGACCGAACGGAGTCAGGGACAGGGCGCCCGCCCAAGTCCTTAGGGCGCCCGCCCACCTTTTTCGGCCAATCACGCTCAATCTCGCGGATTATGCTCCACCGACCTAAAGGATCAAGAATAACCATTCAATCAATGTCGATTTGATCCGACGGCCTAGGTTCACTTGAGGGGACTATATAACCAGACCCCCTGGCGCCTGGAGGAGGCACCCCTTGATCATTATTCATTATTCATAGACAGAGCAAAAGCTAGGGTTTAGAGATGAGAGCTCTCCTCTCTTCTCTAAACTATAGTAGATCTAGATAGTAGCGAGATGGAGAGCGAAGGAGGATTAGAGGAGAGGCCGGCCTGTCGGTTCTTCCTCCGGTTGTACTTCGTCATGATCAAGCTCTAATCAAGCTTGCTCATGGGATGACTCTGGTGATCTACTTCTAATTCATTATGCAATTACTAATTATGTATGTTCTGGTTCACAACTCTTTTGAGTACTTCTAATCTATAGGACGCTATAGGTTAGAGTTGTAGTATAGTTGTAAGCGTGGTGCTTAGACCTAGATTACTTGTGGATATCCCCTGTCTAGCTGGATCGTGTGGTAGGCCGCGTAGGTGACAGTTACGTTGGTCCTCTGTAGTCCACCTCTCGTTAGCAGGACGGGTAGGGTTTATCGGCCTATGGATAAGCATCCTTTGTGGTGTAATCTTATCACGTGGTTCGTCCCAGACATAGACATACCCCTTCGAAGTAGAGAAACCATAGTTATCCTCTCTATTCTGCTACCATCGCCCATATACTAGATTGCTCTACTCTTTATTCCCATATTATCCCCTTTCCTGATCACAAGTTCTTAATGGCTAGAATGTGTAGAATGGATGGATAAGAAAGAAGCCTTAATGGATTCTGACTTTGGCTCAATTTCAAATGGTGAGTTCTTGACTCCCTTTGAAAATGGGATTCATCCAACTATAGAAGACGACATAAGTGAGATCAAACCAGGAGAAACTCCGAACATTCAGATTGGAGACGAAGATAATATTAATGAGCATGGAATTTATTTCATAGCCACATCATTTACTCCATGCTCATATGCAACATCTTCCCAATCTATTGGTCTCTCCAACATCACCACATTTGAGATCTCCAACCCCCTCTTCCTTTCTATTTATAAAAACTTTAAAAGAGCGGTTGTCGACGCATATGTCTATAATAAATATTGCAGATCTCGTTGAGTTGATCTTGATTTAGGTTAGCGTTGGAAGGGAAACCACTTCGCCGACATAAATTGATGGTTTCCCAAGGACAAGCTTAGTGTCCTAAAATAAGCACTGATCAGATCGTAACATGAGTTTTTAATTATTTGCAACATTACCTTGTGTATTGAGCATATAAGGATAATTGTAAAAATATTCCTTCGGGTATTCTTGTCACTAACCTTTACAGGATTGGAACAAGAAGATCAGATGAATGACAAGCAAGTACAAGGTATGTCCAACCAATCATCATGCAGCACTGAATTAAATTCATCGAAACTTGAATACTTTACATAAAAACATCCTTTGCCATGTTGCTATGTTGGTTGTCCCTACCTTTAAGACATGCTCAATTTGTTAAATACTAATCACACTACTTCATCTCCACTTGAGTAGATCTCTATAAATGCTGTCATGCTACCTTTGTCTATTTACTAGCAAGTGTTGGTTTGGAAGTACTCGCCATACTTCTATTGGCTTTTAAATTAAGCATCGTGCTTAGGTTAAACAGCCTTCCTTAATCTGATTAGACATGGAGTCTAGTTTGGTTATTGAACTAAAAACTGCTTGTGTAGACATTGGTATATTTTTGTCGGACTAATCCCTACAGAAAAACTTTCAATATCGATTTGGGAAGTCCTGAGATAAACTCACATCAGAGACGAAGAGAGTGACACATGAAGTTTAACAATTTGCACAAGAAGGACATAGCTTATTCATCATAGAGAGATGATCCATGGAGGGTGCCACAAACACGATGCACAACCGCTAAGAAAGAAAAGCTTCCACAAGGTGATATTGTACCATCACTCTTCAAGCAAGGTAATATCTTAAGGTACTTGACTATCACTTTTATAAGCTTCTCCTTGGTTCTGGCGTTCATATAAATAAAAGAGACAAACATGTATGATTTACAACTCTAGATTAACCAACCCAACTGATTCAACATGTTTAGTCCTTTAATCCTTGTTCTTAGTACTACCTCCATGATCCCACACTCCTAATCATATGAGCTAAAATGTTACACATTCAATCATTGAGAGATATAAAGAAAAAGACATATACATAGATAGATTATCTTTCCATAAGGTTGAGCGATCTGATCTGACAAATGTTATAAGTGCTACACTTATGAACTTTTCATCCATCAACTTTGTCTTGCTCACTATGCTTAGGGTTAGAGAAGAACAAATACACTTTAAGGTTCTGTTGGTGTTTTCCACCAACATGACCCATGCACTTGATCTCTGCCTTGTCTCTATGAGAAGGTACACTACGAGCACAAACACACTGAGCAGGACACTACCAATGCCGCACTTCGAACTGCTGGGCAAACGAAGAGGTGCAGATGTCAAGGTCCGCACCTGAATCAAATGACGCACCTGAAGAATGAACACGGTGAGAAGTCTTGTTAAGAAGATTTAAAACATTGAACCCTCGCCGAAAGGTAAGATCGGTAGTTATCCATATTTATCCTTTCTGCATTCCCTTTTCCGTTTAATTATTTACTTTCCTTAAATAGATTATTAGTTAATCATGCTATCTTGAAAAGAAAATAAAAATGTTAAAAAATACTAAGCCCCATGTGAGTATACGAGTGGCATAAAACCCATAAGTACCTTCACTGTGGTGGCATAAAAATAAAATAAATATTTCTTTTCTGCTTTATAAAATAAAAATATAAAAACAGGGAGTAATATTTATTGAGGAAGCTCAACATGATGAAGGCTAGATATTGATGCTAACACTTAATTAGTTCCATAAGCTTTGTTGTCTATTTGAGCTCCACAGAATTTAAGAATCAAGAAGACTAGCAGACGGAGAACATTCTAATCGCTGTCAGAATGCTGCTGACTTTCAAATACACCTCTGCCACCTGCTAGCTACATCAAGAGAAATTACATCAAAATTCAGCTTGGGGGAGAGCACCCCCATTTATCTCGCTAAGTATTTCTACCTATCTTTATACTTATATTATGTTAGAATATTAAAATACATAAACTATGGAAAACCAAATAAAGATTTTGTGCTTATATATATATCTTTTGCTTAGTGTGTTTAATAAATAAATAAAATGGCTATGCTAATCTGAATCTTAATAATAAAACTCTAGCATGGATATGATGAATAGTTGCTCTGCCTAATTTGCAAATTTGAAGTTCTCTCTCAAGTTTAGACATAACTGTTATAATTTAAAGCTTGCTCTAGATCTAAACTTGTGGGATGAAAACTTAATCTGAAATCTAAGTTGTTAACGGATATGATATGGGAAGGTTGAGCTGCTGTTTATCTGTTCCTAGAGATGCTAGAATTTTGGAGAATTTTATCTTTGAAAAATCTTAAAAATATTACATGATGAGTTCCTGTATGATGAGAGCTTAAATTCCTACCACAACCATATATACATGCTTGCCAGACTTTGAGCCACACATTTACTATTTACTTCTTATGAGCATTGAGTGTGGTCAAGCTGTGTAGACCCTTAGGAGCTTGTCATTTGGTTAAATCAAGATTCACTTGCACGTTCACTCATATATGCTACTTCTACTCCGGAAGTACCATCCACATATATCCATCCATGTCCATCTCCAAAACCACCCAAAAATATTTGTCGGTGTTTTCCCCCGGGGGGTCACACCAACGAGTAAATTTGTATGCGTGCTCCCTTTCCCGGATGGTGGTGCAAGCAGACACAGAGATTTATCCTGGTTCGGGCAAGAGAAGGCCCTACGTCCAGCGCGGGGGAGAGAGTTTGTATTATCTCGCACCTAAGTGCTTGTACAGGGGCGAATACAAGCGTGGTATGAAGTGTGGAGCTCTACTACGTATGAGCGTGGTCTTGTGTCGTCATCCCTCTTGTTCTATTCCTGAGTCCCTCCTTTTATAGTTCCAAGGAGGGACCTAGGGTACATGTATAGGTGTAAGAATAGGAGTCGATAGCAGCATGGAGCGCTGACCTACTCGAGGCTTCCGTACCGGCATGACCTCGAGCCGTCCTGTCTTAATAGCCTGGTGATGATCACGCGTGCCCCTGCATTCTGCTCTGCGCGCCGTCTTGGATTGGTTCGACGGATGCACGCTTGTACGATCCAGCGGAGTGGTTGGGATGTAGTCAGTCGACGCCCAACCCGTCCCCTGGAAGGATTTCTGTCTGGTCGAGGGTCAGATGCCGTACATTGTGCTGATATCCGGAGCGCTGACTTTAGACGTCTCGAGGGGGTCCCGATTAGACGTCCCATCCTTATTTCCCGCGCCCTGTCATGCCCTGGGTCGTTCGGCGGGAAGGCTGCAAAAAGATTGATGGGACGGAAGCCTGTTCCCTATCACGCCTCCCGTGACCTGTGTGTTAGGTGGGGAAGCATCAGGCGCATTTAATGCTCCCGCCCGCGTGCGCGCGTCAGGTGGCGGACGGCGACCTTGCGCTCGACGCCCCCCGGTTCACGTGAGCCTGTTCCGTATTCGACGGTAACCGGCGCTCGACGCCTGATCGATTCGCTCGACGCTATTTCCGTCTTCGAGGTCGCGGCCATCGATGGTCGTGCGTGTGTGCGGACGGAGCGTCGAATCGAGGCGCTAGTTTTACGTACGGATGGTTTCGTTATTCGTGTTGGTGAGGGTACCCCTTGTTGATACCCTCGACAGTAGCCCCCGAGTCTCCATTCGAGCGCTGGCGCTCGAGTGGAGACTTTTGTCTTTTCAGTCGAGGTTCCGCGGGGGCGCGCGAGCGACCCCGCGGGGGTAGCCCCCGAGCCCTCGAGGGAGTATTTAACTCCCTTGGGGGGTTATTTTACCTAATTTGCAGAGACACTGTCGACACCAGTGGTGGAAGGTTCTGATCGGCTTTGCCTTGCGTGGAGGTTTCGACGTACTCTCGATAGAGCGAGCGTCTTCCACTCCAGATCGAGTTCCTAGCGGGTAGTCCAAGTGAGAACCCGTGCCCCTTTCGAGGGGGTCAGCTGTAGCCCGGAGGCGTTCTCATAAAGCTGGGTCGACGTGGTCGGGGATACCGGTCTCATTCGATAGAGTCCAGCGGCTCGATGCCTCCCGTCGGGGGGATTCCTCTCGACTGTCTCGACCCTGCCTTGGACATCGCCAGCGAGTTTTCGAGGCATGCCTCGATTTTCGACCACTCGCTGGGGACCCCTGACTCTTGGTGCTCGAGATCGGCTGTCGAACCCTTTCGACGGGCCAGCCCTCGACCTCTCGAGACTATTGTGGGCGCGTATCTTGGCTTACGAAGCAAGGAAGCTGCCTTGCCGGTTCGTCTTTCCGCCCGTTGGGCGCACCTTTTGAGGTAAGTGACGTTGCGACACTGTATCGGCGGGGAATCCGGAGCGTCCGGCCTGTGAGGAGAGAAAGGACTGTTAGATGGCGCATTTATGGGGGGAGTTACCTCATTTATCGGATCCGTCCATTGGTTGGCCGCTATCTATAAGTACGCCGTGGCGCTGCTCCATTCTTTCTCTCCTCTTCCGTTCTCTCGCCTCCGTCTTCTTGCTGCCTTTGCTCTCTTGCTTCCTTCACACGCGCGTGCACCCCCTCGAGCAGTAGCGAATCCACCGTATTCCAACCAAGATGCCTGTGAGGCTTGTTGCCGCCGACGACTGGCGTCCATCGTTGATGACGGACCGCCGCCTGCTAGAGCTCGAGAATGAAGGGCTCTTGCGCCGCCGCACCTCGCAGTCTTCGCCGGAGTGGATCGCGCCGCCGGCGAGTCACAGGGAGCCCCAGCCACCCGAGGGCTACGTGGTGTCATTCGCCAAATTCCACCGCCATGGCCTGGGCGCTCCCCCGAGCCGCTTTATGCGGGCTCTCTGCTTCCACTACGGGGTGGAGCTCCAGCATTTTTCCCCGAACGCCATCACCGTCGCGGCGGTCTTCGCCGCGGTGTGCGAGGGTTATCTGGGGATGATGCCCCATTGGGATCTATGGCTTCACCTCTACAGGGGCGAACTTTTCAACGCCCCCACCGGGACCACCAGCGTGAGGAAACCCGTGCGGGCCGGATGCCTCAACCTGGTGTTGAAGACGAAGAAGACGAAGAGGCCACGCGAGTACATCCCGGTGGGGCTGTCGTCGAACCATGCTGGGTGGGACTCCCAGTGGTTCTATCTGAGAAACGACGACGGTCTCTTCCCCGTCTACACAGGCCGTCTGATCTCGGAGCACCCAGACAACTGGACGTACGGCGTCGTCCAGGAGCACCAGTCACGGCTCGACCCCCTCCTCGACGTTATGAAGAGGCTGTGCTTGGAGGGCCTGTCCGCCGCTCTTGTCCTCTCGGCCGTCCATCGTCGGAGGGTCCTTCCCCTGATGTCTCGGCTTTTGAGGATGGACGAAATGGGGCCGGGCGTCTCGTCCCGGGATCTCGAGGCTTGCCGGATGTCCAACGTGGCTCTGGCGGACGATGAGGTCGTCGCCCGGGTCAGGGCGGCCATCGCCGGCGATTTCAAGCCGTCGCACGTTAACGGCTTCCCTATGAGGCCTGATGAAGGCTCGGTCGATTTGGTATGTCTTCTTCCTCATGGTAGCCTTGACACTGGGTTCCTTTTCCACCCCTTTTTTCTGATTCTATTTTTACTATGACAGGGGCGGATCGACGTTCGATCCTCGAGGCCCCCGGTGAAGGAGGACGAAGTCGATCGCGACGCGCGGCGCCGTTCCGCCGAGAAATCGAAGTCCGTCAAGGAGTCTAAGAAGAAAGGGGAGAAGAAGAAAAACCTTGACCGGCAAGCTTTAGAGGCGCGTCGGTCCAAATCCAGGCAGAGGGGAGAGCCTGAAGAAGAGTCCCCCAGCGAGAAAGATGATGACGACGATGAGGATAGTGAGGACTCCGAGGGGATGGCGTCTCGCCTTGACCGGATCCTCGGGGGTCCATCTCAAGGCGAGGCCGACGCTCCTCGGGTGGAAGCTTCGTCGGAGGGCCCAGGCGGATCCCTCCGTCCTCGCGCCGATACCCCTCCCGCGCCCAAGGTTGGTCAAGTTGCCCCGAACCCTCCCCCGGCGCCCAGGGAGAGTGGTCATGCTAGGCCCCAGGCGACGGGGCCACTGACCCGCGGTCGTGCCGCGGCCTCCGAGAAAGGAGAGGCCGGCCGCAGGAGTGCCAGTCCCGGCGCCCGCCACGCGGGAACTGATGCGCCTGCCCTCGAGGGGCCTAGAACCCTGACGCGGGGAGGCTCGAGGCCCGCCGGTCGGGGCGGCGGGAGGCGAGCTATTCTTCCTGTAGGGTAAGCCCTTTCGATGTTGTGGCCTTTGTCTTCCTGCTCCTCTGCGTTTGCTCATATGCCGATCTTTTCTCAGGCTAAAGCGGACCCTCGAGCGGGCCCAGCCGTCCATGGCAAAGAGGCTCAAAACGGGAACCGCCTCCAAGGAACCAGGTTTATAGCTTGTTTATGGGCCCTGTGATGTTCTCGCGTCGGTTATTACAGCGTCTAACCTTTATCCCTTGTTTTGTAGGCTCCTCCGACTCCCAACCTCCAGCCGGTGTCGAGAGGAGTCCGCCTCATCCCGTGTCTGCCTCGTCGCCGCCGACTTGTGGCGAGGCGTCCCAGACGCAAGCGTCAGAGGGAGCCCCCGAGCCCCCTCGATTGGGGGTCGAGGGGGAACCTATCACCATCAGCGACACGTCTGATGGTGACAGAGCGTCTGGGGGTGCCCGCCCTATGGAGGAGGAAACGTCGAGCCCTCGTGTCGCGGGGTCAACTCCCTGGCCCGCCGGCCTCCGTACCCTCGAGGAGCAGAAAAAAAGAGGGAGGAGGATGAACAGCGGGAGCGCGAGGCGGCGCGGCAGCCACAGGAGCACGAGGCACAGCAGCAGCAGCAGCAGCAACAACCACAGCAGCAACAGCAGCAGCAACAACAGCAGCAACAGCAACAGCAGCAGCAGCAACAGCAAACACCGCAGCAGCAACAGCAACAGCAGCAACAACCGCAGCAGCAACAGCAGCAGCAGCAGGTGGGCCAAGAGGAGGGACTGCTCGAGCCTCCGCCCCAAGGTCCGGCCCAGCCAGTACCATCGGAGCCGCAAGAGCCCGGCGAGCAGGAGGAGAATCTGCCGGCGTACGGCCCCCCAACTCCGGCGTGGCTCCTCCCGGGGGCGCCTGCCGCGATCCGGGCGGAGCCGGGGTGAGCGGATGGAGTGGTGGCGCTTGCGTGCCTGAAGCGCACCCCCCGACCCCAAGTCCGAGATCAAGAGGACAATTTACGGCATGGATGGGATTGCCCCAGGGTTCCTCCGGGAACGTCGGGCGTGGGAGGACCGCTTTCCTTCCGAGGAGGATGAAATCGGGACATCAGGGACCAAGGACGGGACCTGGAAGACGGTGGACGACGACGGGCGGTTCCCATGCCTCGTCGACCTGTTCCTGCGCCATGGGGGCTCTCTCGAGACCGTCGAGGGGCTCATCCGCGGCGTTAAGGCACGGGCCGACCGGGAGATGGAGCACTGGTGCCCCGATCGCATCCGTATCCGGGCCTCCCACGACCCGTCTGAGCCCGATATCTTCCTCGACGATCGGAAGGAGGCGGAGAAGTGGGAACACGTCGAGGAGCTCCGCCTTTGGATGAAGCATGTGGTGGGGCTCCTCTCAGACGTTGTTAACAACGGGCTCGGCCCGGCTTATTTCGTAAGTGTTTCTCGAACTTCAATTCCCACGGTGCTTTCTGGTTTCTGTGTTCTAATCCGTACACCCCTTGATTCGCAGGATATGAAAGAGACCTCCCGCATCAAGTCCAGCTTCATACACGCCACGAGGGGTGGTTGGGAGCAGCTCCCCCTCCTCAAGGACCAGCTCCTCGAGTCGCAGGAAAAGCTCCTGAAAGCTTATAAAGATCTCATAGCGCTTGAGGAGGAGAAAAAGGTAAGGGAGGCTGCTTTGGCCGAGGCTCGAGAGGCCTCGAAGAAGTCGGAGGAGGAGACAGTGCTGCTGCGGGAGCGCGCCCTTACGGTCGAGGAGGCCGCGTCTAAGGCCAGGGAGGAGGTCCTGTCCTACAAGAACGTCATCGCGGATTTGGACAAGGAGAAGGGCCTCCTTAAATCCGACCTGGACTCTCTCCGAGAGTCTTTCCGAAAGATGAAGGTGGAGCATGTGAACGGCGAAGTCGCCAGGGGCGCCGCAGAGGAGGCCAAGAAGAAGGCCCTCGAAGATCTCGAGGCGGAGCGGGCTCAATCCTGCAGTCTCTCTAACGACGTCGAGCGTCTGAAGGGAGAATTGCTGGAGAAGAGTGGGGCCATTGTTCAGGCTGGCAAGGTGATCGAAGATCTCCGCGTCGCCAATACTGAGCTGGCGCGCTCCAACAGGGAGATCGAGCGTGCCAACACCAGACTGGTCGGCGAGAACACGGCCCTGGAGGAGAGCGTTCGTGGTATGTTCCTGTCGCTAGATTTCTTCTTCAAGGCGTGTTTGGTTTTTGCTAAAGTGCCTCGTATTGCTCTTTACAGGGCTCAAGGACGAACTCCTGGCCGCCCAAGCCGAGGCTCGCAACGCCAAGGCTCAGCTCGAAGCGGAGGTTGCTTTGAGCCGTCGAGTGCGGACGGCGATAAGTGATCTCTCGACCTCTTGGGAGGTCGAGCCTATGGATGAGTCGAGGGAGGGCGCTCGAGGCGACGCCCTGGTCGACCAGTTGTGCTACATAGGCGCGACGCTGCGAGATCGGGTGCGGGACGCCCTCCACATCGGGGTGATGCGGGTGATGGCGGTTGTCTGCTCGGGCTTCTCCTACGACATGGAGGTGGTGTCCCATGGCTTCGTCACCGACATCTCCAAGACCGACGCGGAGAACGAGGAGAGGCTCCATGCCTTGATCGACGACGCGGAGGCTCCTGGGGAAAGGTTGGCCAAGCTTTTCGAGCCTGAGGTGCTCCCTCCTGAGGCTAGCTCGGGCGGAGGCGAGGGCGGTGAGGATCGTGCCGCGGACTGAGGCCTGCGAGCCTGCTCAGGGCGCCTGAGGCCCCTTGTACGATACTTTATTAATTCTGTGGGTAACTGATGCTGTATCACTTTCGTAATTGTTAAATGCTTATTTTGTCTTTCCGCTTGATGCTTTCGTTTCTCTTTGCGCCTACGTTTGTATCCCTTGCTCGATTTTTTGTAAAAGACCACCTCGATCACTTCAATGGTGGGGAAGTGAGTAGAGTTTCCGTAGCCCGGGGGCGTCGGAGTTCTCCAGCTCGTTGTCCCTCGGCCTTTGAGGGGCTCGAGGCGCCTTAGCTACTTGAACCGTGCAAGGTTTACTACGTAAGAAAAGAAAACTTCTTGGTTTTTTCGATACTCGGGGGGGGTCGTCCCCCTGGTAGCCCCCGAGGGGGTGCTGACTATGATGGGTCATAGTCGGCGCCCCCTTTTAACGTCGAGATCGTGACTTATTAATCTTCTCGGCACAAAGAAAGAAGAATTGTTTTGAGGGAAGGACTTTATTTATTCATTCATTCGTTTACAAAGTCTTGGTACAAAACGTAAGCAGGAACATAAGTTTAGAACTTCTAGGGGTAGAATCGACGTAGCTGTTCGATGTTCCATGCGTTGGTGAGAATTGCCCCCTTTTCGTCCGCCAGCTTGTACGTTCCCGGCTTCAGGACCTCGGCCACCACGTACGGACCTTCCCAAGGCGGAGCCAGCTTGTGGCGTCCCTGATTGCTTTGCCGGCGTCGTAGGACTAGGTCGCCCACGTTGAGGTCCCTCTTGCGCACATGCTTGTCGTGGTAGCGTCGAAGCCTTTGCTGATATCTGGCAGAGTTGAGGAGGGCCATGTCTCAAGCCTCCTCAAGTTGGTCGACCGCGTTTTCTTGAGTCTCTTTGTTCGATTGCTCGTTGTAGGCCTTGAGTCGAGGTGACCCATACTCGAGGTCTGTGGGGAGGATAGCCTCAGAGCCGTAGATCATGAAGAACGGGGTGTATTTTGTGGCCCTGCTTGGTATTGTCCTAAGGCTCCATAGGACCGAGGAAAGCTCCTTGACCCATTTTTTGCCGAATTTCTTCAATCGATTGTAGATCCTTAGCTTGAGTCCTTGCAAAATCATGCCGTTGGCACGCTCGACTTGGCCGTTAGTTCAAGGGTGGGCTACTGCAGACCAGTTCACACGGATGTGATGCCGATCGCAGAAGTCCAAGAACTTTTTGCTGGTGAACTGGGTGCCGTTGTCGGTGATGATGACATTGGGGATCCCAAACCGATGGATGATGTCGGTGAAGAAAAGGACGGCCTGCTCGGAGCGGATGTTGGTGATGGGTCGAGCCTTGATCCATTTGGAGAACTTGTCAATGGCCACCAGCAAATGGGTGAATCCTCCTTTCGCCTTTTGTAGAGGTCCTACTAAATCGAGCCCCCACACCGCAAACGGCCAGGTAATGGGGATCATCTGAAGAGCGTGGGCAGGCAGATGCGTCTGCTTGGCGTAGAACTGACACCCGTGACATGATCGTACGAGCTCGATGGCGTCCGCCACGGCCGTTGGCCAGTAGAAGCCTTGTCGAAAAGCGTTCCCTACAAGGGTCCGTGGAGCGGCGTGGTGACCGCAAGCCCCCGAGTGCAGGTCATCGAGGAGTTTTCGGCCTTCTTCCACGGTGATGCAATGTTGTAAGACCCCCGTCGGGCTCTGTCGATATAGCTCGTTGTCTTCGCCATAGATCACATATGATTTGGCCCGTCGAGCGATACGACGAGCTTCTGACCTGTCTTCTGGCAACTCGCCGCGGATAAGGCAGTCGAGGAACGGTGTGCGCCAATCGAATGGTCGACCTGGTCGTCGTTCTATCTCCATCATCTCTTCCACCATCAAGAGCGTATCGACAGCATTGGTTGGTTGGGCGGTGGTGGCGTCGACGCCAGCCCCCGTGCCTAGGTCGACGGATGGCTCGTGAAGATCTTTTGAGAATGCATCAGGCGGCACCGTGCCTCTGGTCGATGCGATCTTGGCGAGTTCGTCGGCTGCCTCGTTGTAGCGTCGAGCGATATGGACAAGCTCGAGACCGTGGAACCTGTCCTCGAGTCGACGGACCTCCTTGCAGTACGCTTCTATTTTTGGGTCGTGGCAGCTCGAGGTTTTCATTACTTGGTCGATGACGAGTTGGGAGTCACCTCGGACGTCGAGGCGTCGGACTCCTAACTCGATAGCGATCTTGAGACCGTTGACGAGGGCCTCATATTCTGCGACATTGTTAGATGCGGCAAAATGAATCCTGATTACGTACCTTATGTGGATGCCCAAGGGTGAGATGAACAGCAGGCCGGCTCCGGCTCCAGTTTTCATGAGTGACCCATCGAAATACATCGTCCATAGTTCCGCCTGGACCTGGGTCGGGGGGAGCTGGGTGTCCGTCCATTCTGCGATGAAGTCTACCAGGGCCTGCGATTTGATGGCCTTGCGAGGCGCATAAGTGAGAGTCTCACTCATGAGCTCGACCGACCATTTTGCTATTCTTCCCGTGGCTTCTTTGCTCTGGATTATTTCGCCTAAAGGAAAAGACGAGACCACCGTGATGGGGTGGCCAAGGAAGTAATGCTGCAGCTTGCGACGGGCAAGGATTACGGCATAAATCAGCTTCTGGATTTGGGGATAACGTGCTTTGGTCTCCGAAAGCACCTCGCTGACGAAATATAGTGGCCTTTGAACCGGTAGCGCATGTCCCTCCTCCTGCCTCTCGACCACCACCGCCGCGCTGACGACCTGGGTCGTCGACGCGACGTAGAGGAGCAGCGGCTCTGCAGGTTGAGGTGGAACCAGGACTGGTGCCGAGGTCAGCGTCTTCTTCAGCCTTTCGAGTGCTTCCTCGGCCTCGGGGGTCCAAGAAAAGCGCTCGACCTTCTTTAGGAGTCGATATAATGGTAATGCCTTTTCTCCTAGTCTCGAGATGAAACGGCTCAGAGCCGCCAGGCACCCCGTGACTCTCTGTACACCCTTGATGTCTCGGATCGGCCCCATTTTCGTGATGGCCGAGACTTTCTCGGGGTTGGCCTCGATGCCGCGCTGCGAAACGATGTATCCTAGGAGCATGCCTCGAGGCACACCGAAAACGCACTTCTCGGGATTGAGCTTGATCCGGCTGGTGCGTAGGCAGCTAAAGGCAATCTCGAGGTCCTGGATCAGGTCTCCTCGTCGCTTTGACTTGACGACAATGTCGTCGACGTAGGCCTCGACCGTTGACCCTATATGTTCGCCAAATACGTGGAGCATGCAACGTTGATATGTGGCTCCCACGTTTCGAAGCCCAAATGGCATGGTCACGTAGCAATACATCCCAAAAGGCGTGATGAAAGAGGTCGCGAGCTGGTCGGACTCCTTCATTTTTATTTGGTGGTAACCAGAATATGCATCAAGGAAAGAAAGGGTTTCACATCCCGCGGTAGAATCGACAATCTGATCAATGCATGGCAATGGAAAGGGAAGTTTTGGACATGCTTTATTCAGACTAGTATAATCGACACACATCCTCATTTTCCCATTCTTTTTCTTAACTAATACAGGGTTTGCTAACCAGTCAGGATGATAAACCTCCTTGATGAATCCGGCCGTCAAAAGCTTGTGGACTTCCTTGCCAATGATCTTGCGCTTCTCCTCATCGAATCGGCGCAACCGCTGCTTCACTGGCTTGGAACCGGCTCGAATCTCCAAGGAGTGCTCGGCGACTTCCCTCGGTATGCCTGGCATGTCCGAGGGACTCCATGCAAACATATCAGCATTTGCACGGAGAAAGTCGACGAGCACGGCTTCCTATTTGGGGTCGAGGTCGGCGCTGATCGTCAGCACTTCGCCGTCGGAGTTGTTGGGGTCGAGCGGGATCTTCTTGGTTCCTTCCGCCGCCTCGAAGCTGCCCGCATGACGCTTAGGCTCTGGAGCCTCAGCGGCCATGGCCTCGAGCTTTGCAACGAGCTCGGTGGAGCTCTCGACCGGCTCCCCGTACTCGACGCACTCGACGTCGCACTCGTACGCGTGCTCGAAGGAGGAACTGACAGTGATGACGCCTTTGGGACCAGGCATCTTCAGCTTCAAGTAGGTGTAGTTGGGTATAGCCATGAACTTGGCATAGCCCGGGCGCCCGATGATGGCGTGGTACGTGCCTCGGAACCCAACCACCTCAAAGGTGAGGGTCTCCTTCCTGAAGTTGGCCGCTGTGCCGAAGCAGACCGGTAGGTCAATTCGACCTACTGGCAGTGCCTTTTTCCCTGGCACGACACCATGGAAACCGCCGGCGCTTGGCTGGAGGCGTCCTCTATCGATGCCGAGGAGGTCGAGGGTCTCGAGGTAGATGATGTTGAGGCTGCTGCCACCATCCATCAGCACTTTCGAGAGTCGGGTGTTGACGATGATGGGGTCGACGACGAGCGGGTAGACGCCTGGGGTGACTACCTTGTCGGGGTGGTCCTCTCGGTCGAAAGTGATAGGAGTGCTTGACCAGCTAAGGTACTGGGGCACCTCCATTCTTGCCGCAAAGACTTCGCGACGCTCCCTTTTGCGCTGCCTCATGGTTAATTGAGTCGAGGGCCCGCCATAGATCATGTAGCAGTTGTGGACGGCGGGGAAGCCATCGTCATCTTTGTTGTCCTCCTTGCTGCCAGCCTTCTCTTTCTTGGAGTCATCACGCGTATCTTTTTTGAACCCCAGACCGTCGAAATGCTTTCTCAGCATACGACAGTCCTTGAGCTTGTGGTTGGCGCCTCCCTTATGGTAAGGGCACGGCTCCTCCAACATCTTGTCAAAGATGCCTCCATCCGGAGGGCCTCGAGGCTTCTTTCGATCCATGGCGGCGACAAGGTTGTCATCGGAATCTTTCCGGTGGAACTGCCGCACTTTCTGCTTCTTTTTATTTTTCTTGAGGCCTCGACTGGGGGTCCCATCTTCGTCGACGGGCTGCTTGCCTTTTCTTCCTTCTGAGCTGAAGAAGGCGCCGACTGCCTCCTCCCCTGCTGCGTAGTTGGCTACTACGTCCATCAGCTCGTCGACGGTCTGAGGTCGATTGCGACCTAATTCCCGCACCAAGTCTCGACTGGTGGTGCCCGAGACAAACGCCAAGATGACGTCGTGGTCAGGGATGTGCGGCAGCTCAGTGCGCTGCTTCGAGAAGCGTCGAGCATACTCCCGAAGAGTTTCTCCTAACTTCTGCTTGCACTTGCTGAGGTCCCACGAGTTCCCTGGCCGTATGTAGGTCCCTTTGAAGTTACCCTCGAAGACTCTGACCAGATCAACCCAGTTGTGGATCTGATTGGCAGGGAGTTCCTCGAGCCATCGACGGGCGGTGTCGGAGAGGAAAAGGGGTAGCTGTCTGATGATGGCTCGATCATCACCTCGAGCGCCACCTAGCTGACAGGCCAGCCTGAAGTCGGCCAGCCACAACTCTGGTTTGGTCTCTCCATTGTACTTCGCGATGCTGGTCGGGGGTCGAAATGGATTGGGCAGGGGCGTGCTGCGGATCGCCCTGCTGAACACCCGTGGGCCTGGTGGCTCGGGGGCCACCCGGTCCTCGTCGCTGTCGTATCTCCCACCGCGATGCGCGCTATAACCGCGCTCTTCCGCGTCTCCGTGCCGGCGGCGTCGATTTTCTTTGATGTCGTGCCGCGCGTCGTGTCGACGTTGATTGTCGACGGGGGGGATGAGAGCGGTCTTTCTACCTCGAGGGGGAGGTTGTTGATGGACTGACACCTCCTCTTCGTTTAGAGGCTGTTCGTCGCGCTTCTCTGTGGCAGCTCCTCGTCGTCGAGACGCCGAACTTTCAGCTTGTTGAACCGCGGCCACTTGGAGCAATGTCTGTACCTCATCTCGAATGCGTCGGGCCTGGGAATTCGACGGCTCTGGCATGTTACGTAGCAGCATCGTCGCTGCCACTACATTCTGGCCTGCTCGAGGGAAACGGCTGACAGGTTGCTCTGGCTCTGCGTCGCCGACGATCTGTCGATGTACCTCTCGAGCGCGTCTGCGGACACTTCCGCCCGGCGGGTAGGGCAGGTCTTGCTCGAGGATTTGCTCGAGCAGGACGAGGCGCTCGCGGTCTTCGTCGAGCTTCATCTTGAGCTCCCGCAGCTGCGCGAGCTGCGCGGTTCTGTCTTCCTGAGGAGGGGGGCCGACCTGTCCGTCGTTCGCAGGCGTCCTAGGGTCTTCTCGCGCCGCGGGGGCTCGACCACCCGCAGCAGCATCCCGTGTCTCGTCAGTAGTTTCTACCGCCCCGTCGATGTGATAGCATTCCCTCGTAGGGTCATAGCTATCTGTCTCGGAGTCGGAGTCCGGTTCGGCGGCGTAGAAACACCCACGTCCTTCCTCCAGCAATCATTGCCTGAGGGAGGTGATCGAGTATCGTCCGGGGCCTAGACGACGGAGGCCTTGTACTCGGGAAAGGTCCGGCAGCTCGGACGCCGGCCGCCGCGCTTCAGAGCTACGTGGGAGGACCATTGGTCTTTCTACGTACGCCTGGGCGTTTGGGCATATCGCCCTGGCGAGCGACGCCGCGGCGTTGTCCAATCCGAACGGCAGTGCCGCTCTTGGAGAGAACAACCCGTGTGGAAGTAGCCTAGCAGCGGTGGGGGAGAGCGCGCGAGACGCGTCCCCTCCCGTCGTCGTGCGGTGCTGAGTCGTCGCGCTTGTTGCTCCATCACACGGTGCTGCCGACTTGTGGCCTACGTCCTGCCTCACACGAGTTGTTGGTCGTGCTGAAGCAGAGGGGCCACGGTGGTGCTGTCCGCGCCTCTTCTTAGGCGGGGAGGCGTGGTGGTGAGGGCGTCTCGGGGCCTTCAACCGTGCTGGCGTAACGCGGGCTCCTCCTGGTCCTTTGACTGAGAGCAAGATCATGTCGTAGCCGGAGCCCGTAGACATGAACTCGAGACTCCCAAACCAAATCACCGTGGAGCGCGGAAATGGCGAGGCAAGAGTAGCCATCCGGAAAGGAGTGGGAAATCGATGAAAAACACGCAGGACCCCTACCTGGCGCGCCAATTGTCGGTGTTTTCCCCCGGGGGGTCACACCAACGAGTAAATTTGTATGCGTGCTCCCTTTCCCGGATGGTGATGCAAGCAGACACAGAGATTTATCCTGGTTCGGGCAAGAGAAGGCCCTACGTCCAGCGCGGGGGAGAGAGTTTGTATTATCTCGCACCTAAGTGCTTGTACAGGGGCGAATACAAGCGTGGTATGAAGTGTGGAGCTCTACTACGTATGAGCGTGGTCTTGTGTCATGATCCCTCTTGTTCTATTCCTGAGTCCCTCCTTTTATAGTTCCAAGGAGGGACCTAGGGTACATGTATAGGTGTAAGAATAGGAGTCGATAGCAGCATGGAGCGCTGACCTACTCGAGGCTTCCGTACCGGCATGACCTCGAGCCGTCCTGTCTTAATAGCCTGGTGATGATCACGCGTGCCCCTGCATTCTGCTCTGCGCGCCGTCTTGGATTGGTTCGACGGATGCACGCTTGTACGATCCGACGGAGTGGTTAGGATGTAGTCAGTCGACGCCCAACCCGTCCCCTGGAAGGATTTCTGTCTGGTCGAGGGTCAGATGCCGTACATTGTGCTGATATCCGGAGCGCTGACTTTAGACGTCTCGAGGGGGTCCCGATTAGACGTCCCATCCTTATTTCCCGCGCCCTGTCATGCCCTGGGTCGTTCGGCGGGAAGGCTGCAAAAAGATTGATGGGACGGAAGCCTGTTCCCTATCACGCCTCCCGTGACCTGTGTGTTAGGTGGGGAAGCATCAGGCGCATTTAATGCTCCGGCCCGCGTGCGCGCGTCAGGTGGCGGACGGCGACCTTGCGCTCGACGCCCCCCGGTTCGCGTGACCCTGTTCCGTATTCGACGGTAACCGGCGCTCGACGCCTGATCGATTCGCTCGACGCTATTTCCGTCTTCGAGGTTGCGGCCATCGATGGTCGTGCGTGTGTGCGGACGGAGCATCGAATCGAGGCGCTAGTTTTACGTACGGATGGTTTCGTTATTCGTGTTGGTGAGGGTACCCCTTGTTGATACCCTCGACAATATTCTACTCCTAATCCGGGAGAGAATAGCCAAAAATATTTTTGTTTTCCCTTGTAAAATAAATGCTCAAGTTATCTTGCTACTACCACTTGCTATATTATCACAAGAGATGAGTGCTCTGAAAAAAAAAGAAAAGAGAAGAAAAGAAAAAATAATAATAATAAACGAGGAAATAAAAAGGGGCAAGTGCCCGGAACCTCGAAAGAAAGAAAAAGTGAGACGAGAGGTAAAAATGGACAAGTGTCCGACAGTAGAATTAGGGGTACAAGATACCCACCTGAGAGGAAAGAAAAAGAAGAGCATATCATTCTCCTCATAAAGTTTCAAAAAGCAAGGAAGGTATGTATCCCCTCAAAAGAGCAAAAGTAGAATTAGACTTTCACCAATGTTATCACCATCATCACCATACACCATTCATTCACCACACATGCACATCTTGATTTGGCTTATTGTTTTGTTTCTTTGGATCCATGGTTTGACTATACAATAAATATCTTATAAGTATGTATACTTTATCTCCCACCTATGAGCTCCAGATATTAAAGCCTTATTAGAGTAGGGTGAGAGAGAAGGCAATGTCACTATGCCTTATACCACAAATACCACATATCTTGAGAGAAGGCATATACCATCACTGCCTTGGTAAGGATCCAGAAATACCACAAAAGAGAGATTTAGAGAGTCATACAAGGAATCTCTGAGTTTTATTTGAAAATCTGTAAAAACTCCAGAGCTATAGCTGATCAAGAATAAGAGACATGGCACTTGGCTAGACTGTTCTATCTTTTAACTACTCAAGACAGAAGTGACGGTTACAAGTCCCATGGTGAAAGGTAAAGTAAGTAAGTTTTAGTTCTTGACAGTTTACTCTAACTCAGAGATGAGATCTTATTTAAAAGCATGTGTACCGTCAAATTTTTAAGATATTGCAACAACTTCTGATCCATTGCTGAGTCTATCCTTACTCAGGGACGAGCAAGAGGTAAGCTTGGGGGAGTTTGTTGACGGTCCTTAAGTATCAAATTTAATTATCAAATAAACAAAGAAAAAGATCCAAATGAAATCAACATCTAGACTTAGGGTTTTATCTAACAGAATTCCACGAGTTTTGGTGTTTGTCTATTTCTGCAGGGTGTTATCAGGAAATAAGGAAGAAAGGCCCACATGTCTGGATTACATAGAGATATCAACGTGCCGTGCAATTATCTTACATCTAGAAGACTCCAGAAGCCACGGGAAGGAAGCGGAGACCGAACGGAGTCAGGGACAGGGCGCCTGCCCAAGTCCTTAGGGCGCCCGCCCACCTTTTTTGGCCAATCACGCTCAATCTCGCGGATTATGCTCCACTGACCTAAAGGATCCAGAATAACCGTTCAATCAATGTCGGTTTGATCCGACGGCCCAGGTTCACTTGAGGGGACTATATAACCAGACCCCCTGGCCCCTGGAGGAGGCACCCCTTGATTATTATTCATTATTCATAGACAGAGCAAAAACTAGGGTTTAGAGATGAGAGCTCTCCACTCTTCTCTAAACTAGAGTAGATCTAGATAGTAGCGAGATGGAGAGCGAAGGAGGATTAGAGGAGAGGTCGGCCTGTCGGCTCTTCCTCCGGTTGTACTTCGTCATGATCAAGCTCTAATCAAGCTTGCTCATGGGATGACTCTGGTAATCTACTTCTAATTCATTATGCAATTACTAATTATGTATGTTCTAGTTCACAACTCTTTTGAGTACTTCTAATCTATAGGACGCTATAGGTTAGAGTTGTAGTATAGGTGTAAGCATGGTGCTTAGACCTAGATTACTTGTGGATATCCCCTGTCTAGCTAGATCGTGTGGTAGGCCGCGTAGGTGACAGTTACGTTGGTCCTCTGTAGTCCACCTCTCGTTAGCAGGACGGGTAGGGTTTATCGGCCTATGGATAAGCATCCTTTGTGGTGTAATCTTATCACGTGGTTCGTCCCAGACATAGACATACCCCTTCGAAGTAGAGAAACCATAATTATCCTCTCTATTCTGCTACCATCGCCCATATACTAGATTGCTCTACTCTTTATTCCCATTTTATCACTCACTGTTATCTTACCTTTAATATTGTTCTTATTCGATTCTACCATCTTTCCTATTTACACCTATCTATCTATCTTGGTTAAGTTAGAGCGTAGTTGGTTCTCCCGTTTCCCTATGGATATGATAAAACCTTTAACCGGGTAAAAGCTTCAACGGTATCCGTGCGCTTGCGGATGATCTGTGTGCGTATAAATACCATAGTACACTCTAGTGCCATGCTGGGGATGACAACCTAGTATTCAAGTGGTGTTAGCAAGTGTCAACAGGAATTGCTTGATACCGTTGATGCATATATACTCCTTGTTATCACTACTCGTTCATCTACGTCGTCCTATGTAGATAGGCACGGAGTCTATGCTTAGCCTGCTTAGTCCGGTAGAAGTCGGGTGATTTCCTGTCACCTGCGAGATATAGGTGGATACCTGCTTGACTAAGCGGTGATTGCTTTGGGAAAGAATAACCAAGGGTGGAATGGAACTTGAGACCGGGCAGGGTCTTATGGTGGGTTGACCATAGTACCCCTGCCTGTGTCGATTAAGAACCGATCGTTAACGGCCCTCTTGTCATGTTGAACGCATGCCCCACATTTAGCTAGAAGGAGAAGTCGTTCCGACCGCGAAGCCTGAGCACTATCCGGGCCAGGAATCGGCCCGATGTACGCGCTGTATTGGTGATGGTTGAGGAGAACGATGAGGGCGCGGCGTGCAACCTTGGGATACCTTGGATACCTCGGTCGCTGGAACGGTCCTCGGGTACGGACGGTGCCTGTCGAACCCGCGAATTGGTCCTGGATAGTGCAACACGATGATCTGTAGCTCACTTGATCAGTGAGTGTGGTTTGTGTGGGGAATAATTCGCCAGCTGGTTAGAAATCGATTCGAATCGCCATCGCTCCTGGACAGTGAACACTTGACATGAGCTTCGTCCTCATAGTAAGGAATATGGAACACTTGGGTTATGTGATGAATAATTGCATGAATGCTATGATGAGGTACCATCATATTATTACATTTGTTTGCCATAGTGCAGGTGCAAACCTAGATAATAGGTAATGATACTTTCAACTTGAGCTAATTAAAAGAAGAAGGATTCCTTTAGGATATGTTAACAGAATAGCGCTTTTGCGCATAAAGTCATCTGCTACCCCACTATATAGCCTTCACGATCCTTGAAGAGTCTTTATTTTTGGTTTATGACGGGTAAGTCTAGCTGAGTACATTCTCGTACTCAGGGTTCTACTCCCATGTTGTTTTGCAGATGGTCAAATGTACTATGGTTATTGCATCCTCTGCTTGTACCCAGCAATGGGCGATGACTAGACCAAGGGCGATGGTCACTCTATCTTCTCCTTTGCTTTTGTGGAAATGACCAAAACTATGGCACTGTATCAAACTAAGTATGTGTATGTTATTTTTGAACTATGAAGCTTCCGCTACTTGAGAACTTGGTTTGTAATAATTTTAAGAACTCCGATGTATTTTATAAAGGTTGTAAACTGGATGTAATTGTGAATGGTGACCGCTGAACTTATTACGATCTTGGTTGTATGTACGAAATGTGGTTTGAAATCCTTCGAGATTTCACGGACTACCGGAATTATATGGGCTTAAGCTCGATGGTTTGACTGTGCAAATGGTCGCTATTAGGCTTAATCTCTTATAATTTGGACGGTTCTGTTACAAGCCACATATTCCATCACACTTTTATCGCCTTGTCGCAAGGCGAGGAATTCTTCTGCTTTCATTGCCATAAGTCCCTCTGGAATGTAGTGGGCGTGAAAAGAGTCCTTAAACTCCGTCCAGGTGACCTGGTGTGTAGGATTTGGATGGCAAGAAAATTTTCCCACCACGCCCCTACAGCTCCCTGAAGCTGCTGGGCGGTGAAGAGGGGTTTCTAAGTTTCTGAGCAACGAATCAGACGGAATTTATGCTCCATTGTTTAGACCAGTCATCAGCCTCTAAGGGTTCATCTGCCTTTGTGAACAATAGGGCCTCGTCTCATTGAAATCTACATAACGAGTCTCTCCCTCTTGATTATTCTGAACTCGGAAATTTGGGGGGAGGATGGGGTTGTCATTGCGCCAACTCACGCAACAGACGAGCATTAATGGTGGTGGCACTGAGAAGAACAGCAATAGCATCAGCTAGGGAAGGTGGAGCAGGTGGAGGATTGGGGATGTCCTCCCCTCCCTACGAAGGTCCAGCTCCATCAGATCCGCGGGTGCGCATCGGCATCTGCTACAACAGTTACATTTACTTATTACCTCTCAAAGCCCACATCTCGTAAAACTATTTTACATAAGTCAACTTATTTATCATACAACTCACATCAAACAGTTCCACATACTTAAAACAATCGATTACAGCTTTTCAAACTTAAAACACACTTTATTGCTAACCCAACCCAACTACGATAGTCTAGAAAGCTCTACAACGACACCGCCCGCAACTCCACCGAACTAGTCCGTGTGGTCGGAACCATAGCCCGGGTCGTCGTCGTTATCGCCGTGGTCATCCCCTAGGTTGTTATCACCAGAGTCGGGTTCCTCCTCACTGCTGGGGTCTTGGTTAGGCTCTCCCCCATCTGCTAGCTCTCCATCAGTATCCATCTCCCATTCCCCTGGAGGTGGATGAAGCTGATGATACAAGTCGAATGCAATATCCCGGTGTTGCATTGCCATATCACTAACTGTCTCCAGATGGTGTGCCAACTCAAGTTTCTCAAGTTGCAATTGATCCTCCCGTTGCCACGTGACGTCTCTCTGTGCGGCGACAGTGGCCGCCATCTTCTTGTAGAAATTCTTGGTGTACTTGCTTTTAGATAGCTTGGCCTTCATGCGGGTCAGCTCGTGCATATGCGTACTCCTAGCCTCCTCCTCCCAGGCAACGACTGCGTTGTGCTCTTCCACCATGTGGGTCAGCATCGCCTCGCAATTCTCCATGGCTTGTTTTTTATTTGTCAATTGGGCTTTGAACTCGCCAATCTCCATAACGTTGAACATTCTCTCTCTAGTCACTTCAGTTAACTCTGCCGATAACCTTTCTATCTCCTGCTGAGGTTGGGAGCGACTGCCACTAGCTTGATCATTCCTCGGGGCCAGCTGATGTCGGGGCACTCCCTTGGGACCTGTTCTCTTGCGAGGAGTTTGCTTCAAACGTCCGATCCTATAGAGGGTGAGTTTAGATTAGTAAAGGGGACCTTAAAGGTTAGCAAGAATGGGAATGATCCCATACAACCCAACCCAAGTAAAGAGGAAGGTAATTAAGCAAGTGATATACTTTATGGTGCTCCTTCACATGACCTTAAAAACTCTAATAAGGCCTACAGACATGGGTAAAGTAAAGTTAAAGCACTTGGACTCAAAATAGGCAATTTTAGAATATTAGATCCAAATAGATTTGAAGTTTTTCAAAGGATACAATAGTCATCTTAGCAATGAATGCTCTGATACCAGCTATGGCAGAACCTCCTAAGTAGTTGGGTTCACCGACAGCCGTCATTGTCCCAAGGACCTCTGATAGTGATGCCGAGGATCCACCTACTCTAGAAGCCCGATGAGTATCCCAGGATGCTCATTCCACTGCTACCTATGGCATAATAACCGAGCTCGTCTTGACCACTAGAAATGGTCAATTAATGAGAATTTCTTCTTCTCGCCCTTACAGGATAGCAACTGACCACCTTAGCACCAGGATCATTCATTGCAAAGACATTGCAGTATCACCAACAGTATATAACCAAAGTAGCGTTTCAGAGTAAGACAACGGAAGTATTACTTAATTTAATTTACAAAAGTAGTTCATCAAAGTAGGACTTAGGTAAAATGTTTTTACGAGCCAGGTCCAGCGGAGCAACTTTAACCATATTACAAAGATTATAAACTTACAGACCCTGCACATGGGTCATGCACATTCCTCATCATCGTCAACCTTGACGACGGTCACGCAATAGGGTCCAAAACAAGTCGGCTCCTGAACTTCACCTACAACAGGGGTTATAAAACCCTGAGTACTGGAGTACTCAACAAGACATACCCGGCAAAAAAAAATAGGAGAACCTAGGAATGCTTGCTTAGGGTAGACAATGAGTGGCTGAGCAAGGAGCCAAATTGTTTTGCATAAAAGCTTACTAAAAGTGCATCCTTACTTTCAAGTTTAGCCATGAATTGCTCACCTCGAGAGGCCGAGGAATTCGAAGACAGTCTATCTAGTTGCTTTTTACAGACAAGTCTATAAATTCCTAGTCCTTAATAACAATGTTATTCATCCGACAGCCATAGCTTCATGTCACTCTGAGTCCGGGAATTGGGATCCGAACTTCATAAGACATTTTCTTTCCCCAGATCATAACTTAGTTGCATATTTAACTACGATGGGGGTTAGTGGATTGACTCTCCCAAATGGGGAGCAACGACGATTTGAACCGCTTAGCAATCCAGCTGGAGTTCCTAACCACCCGACATATATAGAACTGAATCTTGCAAATGTCAACCCAAATCTAGCTTTCCCAAGATCTGACCGGGTTTGCGGCACCCGAGAGCACAGTACTCCAACGTCCAGCCCATTTGCTAGGAGGGTACACGCTACTCTCGCCATCACTCCACGCCCAGTGCGCGAGTAGCCGCTCTCGTCGAGGAATCACAAGACTGGGCTTACCGTGGGCAAGTGGCTAGTACTATAAATTCTCAACCCAGCAGGCCATCAACGGACCGGTCCTTAATCGACACAGTTGGAGACACTACTTTAAGACTCCATTCTTAAAGCTGAAAGCCCAAGTTTGGTTTTGGTAATTAATGACACCAAGTTGCTAATGCCTTGTGTTTAAGTGATTTGAGTTAGGCATAGCAACACATGTGATGAAGGTGCAATGGTGGCATGGAAAGGTGGCCACATGATCACAAAGGGATGAAGAATGAAGTGAAGTTCATGGTGATAGACGAGGAGCAAAGTTATCAAGGCAAAGGTATAAACATAGGATTTTACTTTTGTCGGTCTAAGATGAGTAGAGAAGTGATTGACCGGGTTTAGGATAGATAGCCGACTATCAAGAGGGGAAATCACGGTCATCTCTTGAATCAAGTGCTACTAGGTCCTTGTCTTGAGCATATGCATTAGGTTCTAGTAAAGTGCTAACTTAACTCCTTTTGTGAAAATGTTTGTGAAAAGCTAACACACATGCACTTTGGTGATGGACACTTGTTGGTGTCAGCACTTTTTCAAAGGAGGTGGAGTTCCTAGGGTTGAGAGGGGTGTGGGTTCCTCTCTCCCTCCCGCCGAGCAAGCTCGGCGGGATTCAGCGCTTTTGAGAAAGACAAGTGTATTTTTTCTATTGTGTCGGTGGCAAATTTGGAGAAGTCGTGGGAGTGTTTTCTCACTGAGAAACACTCACCAGACGCTGAGTGCGGAGGCACCGGACGCTGGCCTCAGAGTCCGGTGTGCTTGACCCTGCTAGGGTTGAGCACCGGACGCATTCTGAGAGCGTCTGGTGGTTAGCGTCCGGTGTAAGGGCGTTTTGTGACCCTCTCTGCGTATGGGTCCGGTGAGCACCGGACGCTACCGGTGCTTAGCATCCGGTGACCCTGCGTTTTGCGACCCTCTCTGCGCATGAGTCCGGTGTGCACCGGACGCGTCCGGTGTGGACTTGCAGATCGTCCGGTGGTCCGCAGGTGACCGTTAGAATCTGACATGCGGGATTCAAAGAGGACACGTGGCCTATCCCTGAGCACCGGACGCTGGGGGGTCGAGCGTCCGGTGACCCCGATTTGAGCCCAGTGAAAACAGCCAACGGCTAGTTCTTTGAGGGGGCTTATAAATAGTTGGTGGTCGGCTTTGGGAGGTGCTCTCTTGGACTTTTGAATAATTGAGATATACATTGAGCTAGAGAACACTCCCTCCACTCATCTCCTTGCTTGATTGCTATTTTTAGTGAGATTGAGTGAGATTCAAGTGCATTGCTTTGAGAGTTGCATTTAGTGGCACTTGATTCTTGAGTTTGCTGCGGATTTCTTATTACTCTTGGGTGTTTCCCGACGCCCTAGACGGTTTGCAGCAGCGGTGGTGTTGAGCTCGTGATTGGAGATTGTTTCGAGCCTCACCAAGTGATTTGTGAGGGGTTCTTGAGCCTTCCCCGCGGGAGATCGCAATTGGCTACTCTAGTGGATTGCTCGTGGCTTGGAGGATCCCCATCTTGTGAGTGGATGTGCGGCACCCGCTGAGGGTTTGACTTTGGATTGCCAATTAGCTCGTGATCCATCAAGTGGGTGTATCGCCACAACGAGGAGTAGCTTGCGGGAAGCAAGTGAACCTCGATAAAAATCTTGTGTCATCTATTGCCGAGGATTCTCTTGTGATTGTGAGTGATTGGTTGGTTATATCTCTGCTCTACAACATTGGTATAACAATCACTCTCCACTCCTTTACTTACCTGTATACCTTGCTAGTTGGTTGTTGTGCTTTAGTGTTTAGCCTTTTACTAGTTTGTATAGGTGGCTTGCATACCTTAGTTGAGCTAGTGCTAGTTTTGCTTCACCATTTGTTTTACTAACTCGCTTGCTTAGTGAAGTTTGTAGAATTTTTAATTAGGCTATTCACCCCCCTCTAGCCATTTGGACCTTTCAAGTGGTATCGGAGCCAAGGCACCGTTTATTTGAGGCTTAACAACCTACGGTGAAGAAATGGCTCTTAGTTTGCATATCAACAACACTAAGAAGGCACCTTACTTTGATGGCACCAATTATGCATATTGGAAGGTCAAGATGACCGCCCATCTCAAGTCAATCAATAGAGAAGTTTGGAAGGTGACCGAAACAAAGTTTGAGGTTGCAAATGAGAATGCACCTACACCGGTTGAAGAAAAGAAGCTTCAATGCAATGACATTGCAATTAGTGCTCTTCATGAAGCTCTTGATGACAAGACCTTTGAGCAAATCAAGAACATTGAGGTTGCTCATGATGCATGGGCAAAATTAGAAGAAACATTTGAAGGCACCAAAGGTACTAAGACCGCAAAAGTTTACATCCTCCAAGAGAAGTTCTCAAGCTTCAAGATGCAAGAAGACGAAAGTGTGCCGGAGATGTTTCACCGGTTGCAAGTTATTGTGAATGAGCTCAAGGCACTTGGGGAAGAAGTAAAGGATAGTCAATTCTCTATGAAGTTCTTGAGAAGCTTGCCCAAGAGATTTGACACATTGATCACCGTGCTAGTCAAGACAACACTTAGTGAATCAACTCCCCAACAAGTCTTCCAAGAAGTGATGACCGATGATGCTTATAGAGAATATGATGAGAAGGATGAGTTGATCAAGAAGAAGAAGAAGGATGGTGAGAAGAAAGATGATGAGAAGAAGAAAAGTTTGGCATTCAAGGCCTCCACATCCAAGGGCAAAGCCAAGCAAGAATCATCAAGTGAAGAAGAAGCAAGCTCTTGTGATAGTGATGAAGATGAGGAGATGGCTCTTCTTGTCAAGCGATTTGGCAAGTTTATGAAGAAGAAGGGCTATCGGGCTAGAAGGAAGAAGAGCTCCTCCAAGAAGAATGACCACTCCATGAGGTGCTGTAGATGCCATAGCAAGGATCATCTCATCGCGAAGTGTCCTTATGATAGTGATGATGAAGATGCTATCAAGAAGGAAAGAAAGAAGCGAAAGAAGAAGCAAGAAAAGAAGGAAGGCTCAAACAAGAAGAAGGGTGATGCCCATGTTGCAACTTGGGATAGTGATGACTGCTCAAGTGATGATGAGAGCACCAAGAAGAAGGTGCATGCTAGCATTGCAATTCAAGGAAAAAGCTACATCTTCGACACTCCGTCATGCTTCATGGCTAAGGCCACTAAGGTATCATCCGATGATGAGAGTGATCATGATAGTGATAGTGATAGTAATGATGATGAACCAAATAAAGATGAACTAATCACTATGTTAGAAGATTGCACTCATCACTATAAAGAAACTAGAAAGGAGTGCAAGGTCTTGCTTAAGGATAAGAAAACCCTTGAGCAAGAACTTGATGAGCTTAGAGCATCTTATGAGAGTCTAAAGGAAGACCATAAGAAGCTTCAAAAGGCTCACACTAAGCTTGAAGAAGCTCATTCCTCTCTAGTTAACAAGTGTAAAAATGAGCCAACTAAAATTGAAAAAGCTCAAACTTGCAACATAGGCATAACATGTGATATCTTGAGTAAGCCTATTGTTATTGCTTCTACTAACCCTTCATCTAGCACATCCACATCATCCTCATCTAGTAGTGATGGTTTCACATGTGACACCACACTAAAAGTTGAGAATGAAATTCTCAAGAAGGAGGTGAAGGAGCTCAATCACACCTTAGCCAAGGCTTATGGTGGTGAGGACCGCTTGCTTATGTGCTTGGGTAGCCAAAGAGCTGTTGACGGTCCTTAATGCTCACATCTAACCATCAACTAATCATGGAAAAGGATCTTAAAGGAACCAACACCTAGACTTAGGGTTTTATCTGACAGAATTCCATGAGTTTTGGTGTTTGTCTATTTCTGCAAGGGGTTATCAGGAAATACGGAAGAAAGGCCCACACGTCGGGTTTACATAGAGATATTAACGTGCCGCATAATTTTCTACCATCTAGAATAATCCAGAAGCCACGGGAACGAACGGGAAGGCGATCGGGCTCGGAGGCAGGGCACCCGACCTACTCTCCTGGGCGCCCGCCCTGCTACAGTGCCCAATCAGGGTCAACTTCGCGGATCGTGCTCCACCGACTCTAAGGATCAAGGAAAATCACACGATTAAGGTCGGTTTGATCGGATGGTGGAGAATAACGTGGAAATTCCTTGGGAGCTACTCTTCCTAGATTTCTCGGGAGCTACTCTTCCTAGATTTCTTGGGGGCTACTCTTCCTGGACTATATAAGCAGACCCCCACCAGCCCCTGGAGGCATACCTCTTCTATAGAATCAAAGCTAGGGTTTCAATTCTTCATCCAAGTAGAGAGGATCCCTCTAGTTCTTCTAGTTCTACCTCTAGTTCATTTAGATCTAGTTCTAGTTCATCTAGTTCTAGTTCTAGTTCTAGTTCCTCTAGTTCTAGTTCTAGTTAGTTCTAGTTGTAATCTAGAAAATAGGGAGAGAGAAGAGGAGAGCGGAGGAGGAGCCGGATCTGTCGGATCTTCCTCAACATTATACTTTTGCAGCATCTGGTTCGTTCTTCATCGTTCTCTAGGTTCTTCAATTCATAATTCCTAAGTTCTTTAATTACTTTTATTTACATTCAAGTTATTTATTGGATTCCCGCTTGCATCAAGTGCTCTAGTCTTTATAACGCTAGAGTAGTAATTAATAGATTAGACGTGGTGTTTAGTCTTGCGATTACCTGGAATTGCACCCAATCCTGCGGATTGTTGTGGTAGCCTTAGGGTAGTGACAGCCCTAATGGTTGACGTATTCCACCACGTTCGGATCGGTGTTTGTAGGACCGTAGTCAGACCTTCCTAGCCCCCTTCTCATCTCTTTCCGTGGTTAGTGCTCTGATGTCCCGATATAGATAATCTTGAAGTAATTCTTGATTCTTGGATCAACTAGAGAACTCTCAGGAAACTTCCTCTCTTCCCACCAAAAATAATTATATAGTTATCCTTGGGCGATCTTGGATCTTAATTAGTACACTCACGTTCTCTGTGGAAAATCGATACTCTGGAATACTCCCGGGTGAAAGCTACATCGGTATCCGTGCGCTTGCGGATTTTTTCTGTTTGCGTTTAGAATACCCAACAAGCTTTCTGGCGCCATTGCCGGGGAACGGTAGCTGTGCTAGTTTCGTACCGAGTCATCCATGTATCCTTTATCTTTTCCTTTTTTTACCACACTCACCTTATCACTTTCACCATACCACATGGATTTCACTCTAAGCATTAATGAGCATGGAATTTATTTCATAGCCACTTCATTTACTCCATGCTCATATGCAACATCTTCACAATCCATTGGTCTCTCCAACATCATCACATTCGAGATCTCTAACCCCCAATTCCTTTCTATTCATAAAAACTTTAAAAGGGCAGTTGTTGATGCATATGTCTATATTAAATATTGCAGATCTCGTTGAGTTGATCTTGATATAGGTCAGCGTTGGAGGGGAAACCACTTCGCCGACATAAATTGATGGTTTCCCAAGGACAAGCTTAGTGTCCTAAAATAAAGCACTGATTAGATCGTAACATGAGCTTTTAATTATTTGCAACATTACCTTGTGTATTGAGCATATAAGGATAATTGTAAAAAAAAAATTCTTCAGGTATTCTTGTCACTAACCTTTCCAGGATTGGAGCAAGAAGATCAGATGAATGACAAGCACAAGGTATGTCCAACCAATCATCATACAACGTTGAATTAAATCCATCCAAACTTGAATTTTGCAAAATTCAAGCTTGGGGGAGTACTTTACATTAAAAACATCCTTTGCCATGTTGCTATGTTGGTTGTCCCTACCTTTGAGACATGCTCAATTTGTTAAATACTAATCACACTACTTCATCTCCACTTGAGTAGATCTCTATAAATGCTCTCATGCTACCTTTATTTGCTTTAGTATATGTCTAGGTTTGGAGTAGTTTCATTTATCTCTTAATTAAGCATGGTGCTTAGTTTAGGAATGATGATGTTACTTCCAAGGGATTTTAAATTAAGCATGGAGCTTAGGCTAAAATGCCCTCCTAAATCAAAGTAGACACGGTGTCTAGGTTGATTTTGGAGCCGATAGTATGCTATAGTAGATATTGGATATTTTGTTGGACTAACCCCTGCAGGAAAACTTTCAATATCGACCTGGGATGTCCTTAGATAAACTCACATTGAAGACAAAGAGTGAGACACATGAAGTTTAACAATTTACACAAGGAAGGCATAGCTCACAAGAGATGATCCATGCAGGGTGCCACAAACACGATGCAAAACCGCTAAGAAAGGAAAGCTTCCACAAGGTGATACGGTACCATCACTCTTCAAGTAAGGTAACATCTTAAGGTACTTGACTATCACTTCTACAAGCTTCTCCTTGTTTCTGGCGTTCACATGAATAAAAGAGACAAACATGTATGATTTACAACTCTAGATTAACAAACCCAATCGATTCAATATGTTTAGTCCTTCCACCTTTGTGATCCCACACTCCTAATCATATGAGCTAAAATGTTGCACACTCAATCTTTGGAAGATATATAAAAAACAACATAAATATAGATAGATTATCTTTCCATTAGGTTGAGCGATCTGATCTGACAAATGTTTTAAATGCTACACTCATGATCTTATTATCCATCAACTTTGTCTTGCTCACTATGCTTAAGGTTAGAGAAGAGCAAATACACTTTTGGTTCTGTTGGTGTTTTCCACCAATAGGGCCCATGCACTTGATCTCTGCCTTGTCTCTATGAGCAGGTACACTTCGAGCAAAATATGGAGGAGTTTTACAACTCCCAGACTCCACCAAGTGAAGAACCTAGATCTACGAGCACACACACACTGGAGATACTGGACACTAAGGCAATCACTGCCCTGAGATGCTTGAGGACGTAACTACTAGAGTAACCCTGTTGTGGAAGTAATTAATGACCTTCTGCCGGTCAAGAGAGGCAATCCAGGACGCCCCGTCATCCCGATCTCCATCGGCATGGTGGACTTCCCAGAAGCACCCTACGACTTTGGCTCCAGCGTCAACATTATGCCCAGGTTACTCTATGAAAAATTCTTTACACATCCTTTACGAGAAACAACCATGTATTTGCAGCTTGCAGATCGGACACTAAGTTTCCCAAACGGAGTATTGAAGAACCTCTACGTCCGAGTTGGTACCTTATACGTCCCAGCAGACTTCGTAGTGATAGAGACTGGTATTGATGAGAGGGCACCCATCATCCGAGGGAGGCCATTCCTAAACATTTCGGGAGCTGTCATCTACGCTAGTGCTGCCAAGATCAGTTTTTACATCAAGGGAAGGAAGGAGACATTTTCCTTGAAGAACAAGACTACACAAATCTCACAGCATTCCCGACATGAACCAAGGAAGAGGACCAACAGGAGGAACAGGAACAAGCAAATGTGGACTGAGTCAGCTAAGATGGTCACTGCAGCTCAAGGAGAAGACGCTTTGCGACACCGGGTCAGGTGTCAACATAATGGCCGCAGTCACCTATCAGCTTCTGTTCGGAACCATGCCCCTGAAACCGACATACATTCAACTCTAGATGGCAGATCAGACATTCTGAACGATTGAAGGTTATTGACATGGGAGAAGACGAGTACGATCCACCCATCATCCTTGGAAGACCGTTCTTTAGCACCGTTAAAGCAATCATCTACATTGAAACCGGAGAAGTCCACATGCACTTCCCCTCTGAGAAGGTACGCCACTACTTTACTGACCCTAACTATATAGTTGAAGACTCTAAGCAGGTTAGGACAAGAAGAAGACAACGCAACCGCAACCAGAGGAGGCAAATTATCAAGGACGGATGGACAGACTACGAAGGAGAAGTAGTGAGGTCTGAAGACATACAGCTTGAACAAAACTGTCCTGAGAAGACCGTAGCACCGAATTAGGTGTGGAGAGAGAAGATAGTTATACACGAAGAGCAGGCTCTACCGGAACCACCGACTATGCCATCCAGCGAATCCCAGGACGACTGAGAAAACGGAGAGTCCCGTTCGGAGGACTTAAAAACACCAAACGCCTTGCCAAGAGGTAAACTTGGTAGTTATCTTTTTCCTTTCAATTATTTTAAAATAGTTTACTTAGTTAATCAGGTTCACATCATCTTAAAAAGAAAATAAAAATGTTAAAAATAGAAAGCCCCATGTGAGTATGCTCATGGCATAAAACCCATAAGTACATTCACTGTGGTGGTGTAAGAATGAAATAAATATATTCCTTTCCTATAAAATGAGAATATAAAAATAAATAAATGATCCTACTAAAGAGAGTAACATTTATTGAGGAGGCGCAACATGATAAAGGCTAGATATTTATGCTAACACTTAACCAGTTCCACAAAGCTTTTTTTGTCTATTTGAGCTCCACAGAATTCAAGGATCAAAGAAGACTAGCAGACGGAGGATATCCTAATCGCTGTCAGGGTGCTGCCGACATTCAAATACACCTCCACCACTTGCTAGCTACATCAAAAGGAATTACGTCAAAATCCAGCTTGGGGGAGAGCAACCCCATTTATCCAGCTAAGTGTTCTACTCACGTTTATATTTTACTCAAATAATAAAAAGATGCATAATCATAAAAACCAAAATAAAGATTCTGTGCTTATATATGTCTTTGCTTAGTTTGCTAAATAAATAAATAAATAAAGTTTGCTATGAACCCTCATGACAAGCTCTCACATGGAAATGATGAATAGTTGCTCTGTCATGACTAGTTCTCAAAAATTGAAATCTCTCTCAAGTTTAGGCATCACTGTTATGAATTAAGATTTGCTCTAAACCTAAACTTGTGGGGAGAGTACTTGATCTAAAGTCTAAGTTGTTAACGGATATGATATGGGAAGGTTGAGCTGCTGTTTATCTGTTCCTAGAGATGCTAGAATTCTGGAGAATTTTATCTTTGAAAAAATCTTTAAAATGTTGCATGATGAGTTCCTGTATGATGAGAGTTTAAATTCCTACCACAGCCATATATACATGCTTGCTAGACTTTGAGCCACACATTTACTTTTTACTGCTTATGAGCATTGAGTGTGGTCAAGCTGTGTAGACCCTTAGGAGCTTGTCATGTGGTTAAGTCAAGATTCACTTGCACGTTCACTCACACATGCTGCTTCTACTCCGGAAGTACGCATCCACATATATCCACCCATTTCCATCTCCAGAATCACCTAAAAATATTCTACTCCTAATCCGGGAGAGAATAGCCAAAAACATTTCTATTTTTCCCTATGAAATAAATGCTCAAGTTATCTTGGTTACTACCACTTGCTATATTATTTCAGGAGATGAGTGCTCTAAAAAAAGAAAGAATACGAGGAAATAAAAAGGGGCAAGTGCCCGGAACCTCGAAAGAAAAGAAAAAAGTGAGACGAGAGGTAAAAATGGACAAGTGTCCGACAGTAGAATTAGGGTTACAAGATACCCACCTGAGAGAAAAGAAAAATAAAATATAGAGCATCTCATTCTCCTCAAAAAGTTTCAAAAGAGCAAGAAAGGTATGTATCCCCTCAAAAGAGCACAAGTAGAATTAGACTTTCACCATTGTTATCACCATCATTACCATGCACCATTCATTTGCCACACATGCACATCTTGATTTGACTTATTGACTTGTTCTTCTGGATCCATGGTTTGACTATGCAATAAATGTCTTGTAAGTATGTATTAGCTGTCTCCCACCTATGAGCTCCAGATATCAAAACCTTATAAGAGTAAGGTCAGAGAGAAGGCAATGCCACTATGCCTTATACCACAAATACCACATACTTTGAGAGAAGGCATATACCAATGCTGCCTTGGTAAGGATCCAGAAATACCACAAAAGATAGACTAGAGATAGTCATACAAGGAATCTCTGAGTTTTATTTGAAAATCTGCAAAAACTCCAGAGCTATAGTTAATCGAAGAACAAGAGACATGGAGCTTGACTAGATTGTTCTAACTTTTAACTGCTTAAGACATAAGTGACGGTTACAAGCCCCATGGTGGAAGGTAATATGAGTAAGTTTAAATCTTAATAGTTTACCCTAACCCAGAGATAAGATCTTCTTTGAACGCATGTGTATCTTTAAGGCATAAAACCACTATAGAAACTCTTGAGTCCATCTTTCCTCAGGGACGAGCAAATGTTAATCTTGGGGGAGCTTGTTGACGGTCCTTAATGCTCACATCTAACCATCAACTAATCATGGAAAAGGATCTAAATGGAACCAACACCTAGACTTAGGGTTTTATCTGACAGAATTCCACAAGTTTTGGTGTTTATCTATTTCTGCAGGGGGTTATCAGGAAATACGGAAGAAAGGCCCACACGTCGGGTTTACATAGAGATATTAACGTGCCGCATAATTTTCTACCATCTAGAAGAATCCAGAAGCCACAGGAACGAACGGGAAGGCGATCGGGCTCGGAGGCAGGGCGCCCGCCCTGCTACAGTGCCCAATCAGGGTCAACTTCGCGGATCGTGCTCCACCGACTCTAAGGATCAAGGAAAATCACACGATTAAGGTCGGTTTGATCGGATGGTGGAGAATAACGTGGAAATTTCTTGGGAGCTACTCTTCCTAGATTTCTTAGGAGCTACTCTTCCTAGATTTCTTGGGGGCTACTCTTCCTGGACTATATAAGCAGACCCCCACTAGCCCCTGGAGGCATACCTCTTCTACAGAATCAAAGCTAGGGTTTCAATTCTTCATCCAAGTAGAGAGGATCCCTCTAGTTCTTCTAGTTCTACCTCTAGTTCATCTAGATCTAGTTCTAGTTCATCTAGTTCTAGTTCTAGTTCCTCTAGTTCTAGTTCTAGTTAGTTCTAGTTGTAATCTAGAAAATAGGGAGAGAGAAGAGGAGAGCGGAGGAGGAGCCGGATCTGTCGGATCTTCCTCAACATTATACTTTTGCAGCATCTGGTTCGTTCTTCATCGTTCTCCAGGTTCTTCAATTCATAATTCCTGAGTTCTTTAATTACTTTTATTTACATTCAAGTTATTTATTGGATTCCCGCTTGCATCAAGTGCTCTAGTCTTTATAACGCTAGAGTAGTAATTAATAGATTAGACGTGGTGTTTAGTCTTGCGATTATCTGGAATTGCACCCAATCCTGCGGATTGTTGTGGTAGCTTTAGGGTAGTGACAGCCCTAACAGTCGACGTATTCCACCACGTTCGGATCGGTGTTTGTAGGACCGTAGTCAGACCTTCCTAGCCCCCTTCTCATCTCTTTCCGTGGTTAGTGCTCTGATGTCCCGATATAGATAATCTTGAAGTAATTCTTGATTCTTGGATCAACTAGAGAACTCTCAGGAAACTTCCTCTCTTCCCACCAAAAATAATTATATAGTTATCCTTGGGCGATCTTGGATCTTAATTAGTACACTCACGTTTTCTGTGGAAAATCGATACTCTGGAATACTCCCGGATGAAAGCTACATCGGTATCCGTGCGCTTGCGGATTTTTTCTGTTTGCGTTTAAAATACCCAACAAGAGCTTCTCTCTACAAAGAGGGATTGGGCTATAACCCCAAGAAAGGCAAAGCCACCTTTGCTCCTCACAAGACTAGTTTTGTGAAGAACAATGGCCGGTATTGAAAAGCTTGCAAGCAAGTTGGTCACCTAGAGCAACAATCCATGAACAAGAAACTCAAAGCTCATGTATCCTCAATTAAGCTAAATTCTTTCTATGTGCTTACCAAGGATACAAAAGGTGTTCATGCTAAGTTCATTGGTGCACCATGGATGGGCTCAAAGAAGAAAGCCATTTGGGTACCAAAGAGCTTAGTTGCTAACCTTGGAGGACCCAATCAAGTTTGGGTACCTAAAAAGAATTGATCTTGTCTTGTAGGTCAATTATAAAGCCGGAGGAAGGCATTGGGTGCTTGATAGTGGGTGCACTCAACATATGACCAGGGAGTCTTGTATGTTCAAATCAATTGATACTAGTCAAAATGGTGGCTTTGATTCTATCACTTTCGGCAACAACAAGAAAGGCAAGGTCAAAGGGCTTGGTAAAATTGCTATCTCAAATGACATGAGCATATCAAATGTGTTGCTAGTTGAAAGCCTTGATTTCAATCTCTTGTCAATTGCACAACTTTGTGACCTTGGTTTCAAGTGTATCTTTGGAAGTGATGATGTTGAGGTTGTTAGTGTTGATGGATCAAACTTGATATTCAAAGGATTTAGGCATGGTAGTTTAAACTTGGTTGATTTCAATGATAGTGACACTCAATTGACATCATGCCTAATTAGCAAATCAAGTTTGGGTTGGTTGTGGCATAGAAGGCTTGGTCATGTTGGAATGAAACAATTGAACAAACTTTTGAGGCATGACTTAGTTAGAGGCTTGAAGGATGTCACCTTTGAGAAAGATAAACCATGTAGTGCTTGTCAAGCCGGAAAGCAAGTTGGGAATGCACATCCTAAGAAAAGTGAAATGAGCACATCAAAGGCATTTGAGCTATTGCATATGGAATTATTTGGGCCAACAACATACACTAGCATTGGTGGCAACAAATATGGCTTTGTGATAGTTGATGACTACACTAGATACACTTGGGTGTTCTTTCTCTATGACAAGAGTGATGTTTGTGATCTATTCAAGTCTTTTGTCAAGAGGGTGCAAAATGAGTTTGAAACCACTATCAAGAAGATTAGAAGTGACAATGGTAGTGAATTCAAGAACACAAGAATTGAGGAATTGTGTGATGATCTTGGCATTGGACATCAATTCTCTCCAACATACACTCCTCAATCAAATGGTGTAGTTGAAAGGAAGAATAGAACCTTGATTGATATGGCCTGATCAATGCTTAGTGAATATAATGTTAGCCATTCATTTTGGAGTGAAGCTATCAACACGGCTTGCTATTGTAGCAACCGTCTCTATTGCCATGGGAAGCTTGGGAAGACACCATATGAGCTATTGAATGGAAGAAAGCCCAACATTGCATACTTTAGAGTGTTTGGTTGCAAATGCTACATTCTCAAGAACGGCACTAGATTGAGCAAGTTTGAGAAGAAATGTGATGAAGGGTTCTTACTTGGTTATTCCACCACAAGCAAAGCATATAGAGTTTGGAACTTGACAAATGGCACATTGGAAGAAGTCCATGATGTGGAGTTTGATGAAACCGAGGGATCTCAAAATGAAGTTCAAAATCTTGATGATGTGAGGGGAGATCAATTGGCAAATGCAATGAAGAACATGGATGTAGGTGACATAAGGCCAAGGCAAGTTGATGATGATGGTGACATTCACATGATCCATCAAGAAGTGCAAATTGATACAAATCAAGCTAGTACTAGTGGCTCTCATGATGATGATCAAAATCAAAATCAAGCTAGTGGAAGCAATCAACTCCCAATACTCCAACCTACAAGCATAGCAAGAGATCATCCATTGGATAAAGTCATTGGTGGTATTAAAAGTGGAGTACAAACAAGGTCAAGACTAGCACCCTTTTGTGAGCACTACTCATTTGTCTCATTTGAGGAACCAAAGAAAATAGAAGATGCATTGAGCGATTCCGATTGGGTAAATGCCATGCATGAAGATTTGAACAACTTCACAAGAAATCAAGTGTGGGAGCTTGTTGAGAGGCCAAAGAACTACAATGTGATTGGTGTTGGGTATTCTTAACATCATTACCAAAAGTAGACTAAGTTCTCTAAATCTAGTAACGGTGCCAAAAATGCCAAACCTATCCCTCACACCACTTAAGCCAAGTTGGCATCCCTAGCATGACATGAGAGACGCAGTATTGAAATATGCAATTGCTCTTCTAAATAAATAATGAATGGGATCTGCAAGCGCAGAGATTAATACCGATGTAGCATTTTAACCGGGAAGTATTCTAGGTATCATTATTAATATTTTTACCACTGGGAAGGGATTAACAATCATCAATATTGATTACAGAATAGAATATGAGATTGAGTATCTATCATTGCATGTATAGTTGAGAACATTTATCTAACTCCTTCATACAGGGATAAATGTCACATAAAGGATATATGAAATAATGAATAGTGACAAAGATAATTGATCTGATCCAGCCACATATAAATATGATAAGCACCTCAATTAGATACTCTAGAAAGTCATTAGCATGGTATTAGAACGAACTACAAGAATATTCCCTAAGTTATTCTCAACTATATAGTTTAGCATTATGATAGTTAGTGCAAGCATACTTAGCAATCATTGCGAGACAAGACTACGCCCATGCATAGTGATATTAGCAAGGTAAATGAGAAACATAGCAATCACTCCCCTGTAATAATATTGCTCTGCCAGCCCAATACATGAGAGGGGGACTATATAAGAATCAATGAAGCTGTCACTATCACGAACCACCCCACGATCTGGCATATTGGGTACAATCGCAGATAAATACGGTATAAGCACCACACCTACACAATATCTATCATTTACCCATGGATCTGATGGATAAACGCTATACGATCCTAAGCCTGTATATAGATCCAATCTAACTAAGCCAAGTACATAACTATGATAAACTAAGAACAATATAATCTTGAATATAAGCAAGTAGAGCAAAGTCATCAGCAATATATTGAAGTAGAACAAAGTCATATTCATAATATTGAAGAACAAAGATAATTAGAAGACAATTAGAAGCACAACAAGAGAATTACCAAGAATCCTCTTGACAGATCCGGAAACCAATCGAAGATTGACTCCTTCTAGTTCAAATCCTATGTAGCTATGCTAATCTAGATGTCTAATTGATGTGGTGGCTCTAATATTGATCACAGGCTTCTTCTCCCTTGAGAATAATGAATTAGGGTTGAGAGGCTCTCTCTTCTAGGGGCCAGGGGGTCTGGTTTTATAGTCCTTCCAAGTGAATATGGGTTGTTGGATCAAACCGACATAGATTGAACGGTTATCCTTGATCCTTTAGGTCGGTGCAGATCTCCCACGAAGCAGAGTCCTGATTGGACTCTCAGAGGGGGCGGGCGCCCAGGGCAGGAGGGCGGGCGCCCTACCTCTGGCCCCGTTTCGCCTCCGCTTCGGTCTCGTGGCTTCTGGAGTCTTCTAGATGTAAGATAATTGCGCGGCACGTTAATATCTCTATGTAATCCCGACGTGTGGGCCTTTCTTCCGTATTTCCTGATAACCCCCTGCAGAAATAGACAAACACCAAAACTCGTGGTATTCTGTCAGATAAAACCCTAGGTCTAGATGTTGATTTCATTTGGATCCTTTTCTTCATTTATTTGATAATTAAATTTGATACTTAAGGACCGTCAACAATTGGTACCAAGTGGGTCTTTAGAAACAAGCAAGATCAAGATGGTGTAGTTGTGAGAAACAAAGCAAGACTAGTAGCACAAGGTTACACTCAAGTTGAAGGTCTTGACTTTGGAGAAACATATGCACCTGTTGCAAGATTGGAGGCAATTAGAATATTATTAGCCTATGCTTGTGCCCGCAACATCAAGCTCTATCAAATGGATGTGAAGAGTGCATTTCTCAATAGATACATCAATGAGTTAGTTTATGTTGAACAACCTCCCGGTTTTGAAGATGACAAGAAACCCAACCATGTTTACAAGCTCAAGAAGGCATTGTATGGTTTGAAGCAAGCACCTAGAGCATGGTATGAGAGATTGAGAGATTTCCTTCTCTCTAAAGGGTTCAAGATGGGAAAGGTTGACACTACCCTCTTCACCAAGAAACTATGCAATGACTTGTTTGTGTTGCAAATCTATGTTGACGATATCATCTTTGGATCAACCAATCAAGACTTTTGTGAAGAGTTTGGAAGAATGATGGCAAGTGAGTTTGAAATGTCCATGATTGGAGAGCTTAGTTACTTCCTTGATCTTCAAATCAAGCAAATGAAGGATGGCACTTTTGTGAGTCAAGGAAAGTACATCAAGGACATGATCTAGAAGTTTGGGTTGCAAGAAGCTAAACAAATGAGCACACCTATGGGCACAAATGATCAATTAGGTAGTGATGCTAGTGGCAACATGGTAGACCAAAAGCTATATCGGTCTATGATTGGAAGTTTGCTCTATGTCACCGCATCAAGGCCGGATGTTATGTTTATTGTGTGCAAGTGTGCAAGATACCAAGCTTCACCTAGAGAAAGTCACTTGAAGGCAACCAAGAGGATATTGAGGTATCTTAAAGGCACTCATGATGTTGGATTATGGTATCCCAAGGGGTGTAAGTTTGAGTTGATTGGATATTCGGACTCCGATTATGGTGAATGCAAGATTGATAGAATGAGTACAAGTGGCACTTGTCAATTGCTAGGAAGGTCTCTAGTTTCATGGTCATCAAAGAAACAAAATAGTGTTGCACTATCAACCGCCGAGGCCGAGTACATAAGTGCCGGTAGTTGTTGTGCACAATTGCTTTGGATGAAAGCTACCTTGAATGACTTTGGAATTAAATTCAACAATGTGCCTTTGCTATGTGACAATGAGAGTGCAATCAAGATGACACAAAATCCGGTTCAACATTCAAGAACCAAGCACATTGACACAAGGCACCATTTCATAAGAGATCATCAACAAAAGGGTGATATTAGCATTGAAAGCATTGGCACCGAAGATCAACTAGCCGACATCTTCACAAAGCCACTTGATGAGAAGAGATTTTGCAAGTTGAGAAATGAATTGAATATACTTGACTTCTCCAACTTGAGATGAGTGCACCCCCCACATTTCTATATGACATGCCTCTCCTCCAACAATGCAAGGTAAAGTTGGTTGACATAGCATTCATGCTTGCTAAGGACATGATTAGAACATATAGACATGTTTGCATGACAATAGGCTTATTCATGAAAATCAAAAGATTTTGATGTATGTATGGTACCACTATTGCTTCTATGTTTGATTGATCTAGGGGTAGCATATGACATGTTTGTGAGCTTGTGAGCCTAGTGTTGATTCTAGAATATGAGCTTATGATGTGTAATTCAACATGGTCAAGATAACCCTTATACTTTGTGAGGTGTGAAAAAGCTTGTCCTTGGATCAAACCGAATTACATATTCTAGGCAAGTGATCTAGATTGAACCATAATTTGACCCTCACATTGATTGACTTAATTCTCACTAAAATTTGAACCTTTATGGTCATTGATGACAAAGGGGGAGAAAAACAAAGATAAAGTCAAAAGGAGGGAAGAGAAACAAAGATAGGGAAAGAAAACACCGTCTACACTTGAGCACACAAATAGGGGGAGCAAGCTCATGAACCATTTGTTGCATTTTAATGTGCACTAACATAATGAGGTGTTGCATTGCAAGCTTAAATATACTACTCTTGTTTGTTTGGTGCTTGCTAGAAATAGAACTTGAATGATGCTTTGAATTCTAGCATAGAATTTTATTTTCGTGTGGTATCTAGACATATAATGTGATCTCACGAGGTGTCTTAAGTTTTCGATGTATGTCTAGCTACATTGGTGCTAAGGATGGTATATTGGCAACTCCGATTGGTATCACGTTTCAAAGGTCCATTCTATATACCTTAGCATCATTTTGGTAGTAATAAATCTCCCAAAACTCTAATTCATGCATATGTGCAAACTTGAACCAAACTCTTGGAAGCACATATGTAGGGGGAGCTAGGACTACCAAAACCGAAATCGAAATGTTTGTCCAACCTTGTCTCATGATAAAAATGCTTTGGACAAGCAATTCAAGTTCATTATGATTTCATTTCATATCTTTGTGATGGTTGTCGTCAATTACCAAAAAGGGGGAGATTGAAAGCCCAAGTTTGGTTTTGGTAATTAATGACACCAAGTTGCTAATGCCTTGTGTTTAAGTGATTTGAGTTAGGCATAGCAACACATGTGATGAAGGTGCAATGGTGGCTTGGAAAGGTGGCCACATGATCACAAAGGGATGAAGAATGAAGTGAAGATCATGGTGATAGACGAGGAGCAAAGTTATCAAGGCAAAGGTATAAACATAGGATTTTACTTTTGCCGGTCTAAGATGAGTAGAGAAGTGATTGACCGGGTTTAGGATAGATAGCCGACTATCAAGAGGGGAAATCACGGTCATCTCTCGAATCAAGTGCTACTAGGTCCTTGTCTTGAGCATATGCATTGGGTTCTAGTAAAGTGCTAACTTAACTCCTTTGGTGAAAATGTTTGTGAAAAGCTAACACACATGCACTTTGGTGATGGACACTTGTTGGTGTTAGCACTTTTTCAAAGGAGGTGGAGTTCCTAGGGTTGAGAGGGGTGTGGGTTCCTCTCTCCCTCCCGCCGAGCTTGCTCAGCGGGATTCGGCGCTTTTGAGAAAAATAAGTGTATTTTTTCTATTGCGTCGGTGGGAAATTTGGAGAAGTCGCGGGAGTGTTTTCTCACTGAGAAACACTCACCGGACGCTGAGTGCGGAGGCACCGGACGCTGGTCTCAGAGTCCGGTGTGCTTGACCCTGCTAGGGTTGAGCACCGGACGCACTCTGAGAGCGTCTGGTGGTTAGCGTCCGGTGTGAGGGGCGTTTTGCGACCCTCTCTACGCATGGGTCCGGTGAGCACCTGACGCTACCAGTGCTTAGCGTCCGGTGACCCTACATTTTGCGACCCTCTCTGCGCATGAGTCCGGTGTGCACCGGACGCGTCCGGTGTGGACTTGCAGATCGTCTAGTGGTCCACAGGTGACCGTTAGAATCTGACATGCGGGATTCAAAGAGGACATGTGGCCTATCCCTGAGCACCGGACGCTGGGGGGTCGAGCGTCCGGTGACCCCGATTTGAGCCCAGTGAAAACAGCCAACGGCTAGTTCTTTGAGGGGGCTTATAAATAGATGGTGGCCTGCTTTGGGAGGTGCTCTCTTGCACTTTTGAATAATTGAGACATACATTGAGCTAGAGAACACTCCCTCCACTCATCTCCTTGCTTGATTGCTATTTTTAGTGAGATTGAGTGAGATTCAAGTGCATTGCTTTGAGAGTTGCATTTAGTGGCACTTAATTCTTGAGTTTGCTGCGGATTTCTTATTACTCTTGGGTGTTTCCCGACGCCCTAGACGGTTTGGAGAAGCGGTGGTGTTGAGCTCGTGATTGGAGATTGTTTCAAGCCTCACCAAGTGATTTGTGAGGGGTTCTTGAGCCTTCCCCGCGGGAGATCGCAATTGGCTACTCTAGTGGATTGCTCGTGGCTTGGAGGATCCCCATCTTGTGAGTGGATGTGCGGCACCCGCTGAGGGTTTGGCTTTGGATTGCCAATTAGCTCGTGATCCATCAAGTGGGTGTATCGCCACAACGAGGAGTAGCTTGCGGGAAGCAAGTGAACCTCGGTAAAAATCTTGTGTCATCTCTTGCCGAGGATTCTCTTGTGATTGTGAGTGATTGGTTGGTTATATCTCTACTCTACAACGTTGGTATAATAGTCACTCTCCACTCCTTTACTTACTTGTATACCTTGCTAGTTGTTTAGCTTGTTTAGTTTAGTCTTCTTGTTTAGGAGTGTAACTAGCCTTCTCTTGTTGTTGTGCTTTAGTGTTTATCCTTGTACTAGTTTGTATAGGTGGCTTGCATAGCTTAGTTGAGCTAGTGCTAGTTTTGCTTCGCCATTTGTTTTACTAACTCGCTTGCTTAGTGAAGTTTGTAGAATTTTTAATTAGGCTATTCACCCCCCCCCCCTCTATCCATTTGGACCTTTCAAAAGCAAGTCAACCGACCAGTCTCAAGTTGAAACATCATTGACAATAAAAGTATTCCACAACAACCCTTCAAACTTTCTTAGTTGAAAACCAATCTAATAAGCAGGGCTAAGCATTACTACATAGTTTTAAAATAAAACAGGTGCCATGGACAGGATAACAAATATCAAGGTAGTAAATGCAACAGATAGGATAAACCCAATTCTTGACTACATAATGCAACAATTTTAATTCATAAGTGATAAAATATTTAAAACATTCAAGGAAGGGTTAATGCATCCGGGGCTTGCCTTGGTTGCATAGGTGAGTGGGTTCCTCGGAGACTTCCCAAGTCTCGGATCCAATTTCCTCGAATGGAGCACCACCCTCGGGGTTCGGGTCAATGGTCACTCCTTCGGTCACGTGCACTATACGCAAAATGATGTATGCTCATGATATGCTTATGACAACACATAAGAAGGATCGAGTTGAGTACAACTTTCCTTCTCGATGCAAAGACAGGCTAAACAGTACTTAAAGTTGTTTATCACTTTAGTGTTTTTACCCAAGAGGTTGCATCAGTAAGCTAAGGCCTTCTTAATTTACAATTATTCTTAATTAACTAATTATTAATTCTTTTTATTTTAATTAAGCATTAATGACAGAAATTACATATTAGTACCAACAATAATTAAATATCAAAGGTCATTAAGGTTAATGACCTCAGGTCATCGCACAACCCCAAAATCACTCAAATCCTAACTTGAGAAATTAAGCTAATTATTATCTAATTATTTTAGGGTTATTACTTAATTACTAATTAAGGGTATATTAATATTTTATTCAAATATTATCCAAATGCCACCAAATTTTTTGTGAAGCCAGGAAATAATATTCAAAGACATCACACAAATTTTGGTGATTTTTGGATATATTAATTAATTCCTAAAAATCGTGGAAATTCTATTTATTAAATAAAGAACACAATTTGTACACATGATCCAGCTATCAGAAAATAGGATCTAGCATTTTTCCTATGTTCTACTCATTGCACATAGCCTATACAGAAACTTTCACTATTTTTGGATCTGCACACAATCTTCTACATAAATTTAAACATAAATCACTTTTAATATAAAAAGAAAAAGGAAAACACACTGTGCTGGCGCAGCCGGCCCGCTTAACCCCGGCCCAGGCCGGCCCATGCGTCTCCCGCGTGGCGCACAGGCTGCCCTCTCCCTGACACGGCCTCTGACGGGTGGGTCCCGCCTATCAGTTCCGTCCCTCACCTATCGCCGCGGCTCCGGCGAGCCCAGGCACGCCGTCGGCGAGCCTCTGGCCCCCGTGGCAGGTCGTGCTAGCGTCTCCATCTCCTCGCACACCCCTGAAACACTCAGCAACGCTCTACGCTCCTCTATCCCGTTCGGCCGCATCCATGGCGGACGGCAATGTCGGTCGCGCGAACACCGGCCGCTACAAGCAAGTAGAGCATAAACCAAAGGGCGCACAAGCACCAGTAGCTCACCGTGACTTCAAAAAGATGGACAGCGGCAGTGAAGACGGTCGGAAGAGGACTGGCTACGGTGAGGTGCTTGCGGTGGCGTTTCTGCCAGAGTTGGGAAAGACGGGCTCGGCTGGAAGCGTGCGGTGAGGGGTCCAGGAGGTAGCTGAGTTCGCGGTGAAGCTAGGAGCAGGAGCTAGGGGATGGAGAAGCCAAGGCAACAGTGAATTTTGTCATTGGTTGGTGGCGGTCGGCGGTGAGGTTCAGAGGGGAAAAAGACACTTCACGGCCGCTCGGGGCTTTTTATCCACGCGACGAGGAGCGTGCTACGGATGAGGACGCCCTGGCGAGGTCCAGCAGGCAAGCAGCTGCGTGGCCAGGTGCGTGGCGGCGTGGGACGCAGCTCGCCCCCGGCGGCCTGCAGTGCACCCCCCCTTCTGGAGCACTGTAGCAGGGTTTATCCCCTCCCTTCCTTTTTTTAAAATTACTTCACCATTTTGAATAAAAGTCAAATTTTGGCCAAAACAAAAATTCCTCAGAATTTTGAACTCTACAAAAATTTATTTAAGGACCCAAAGCCAATTTTGAGTGGAAGAGGATGAATTTGAGGAAAACAGTTTGAAATTCAAAATTCCAATTTGGGGGGAATTCCAATTTGAATTGGGGCAGAATAGAAATTCCAAAATTACTTTTGATTTTTCTTAATAACTTAAAAAATTCCCAAAATAAAAGTTGTTCATTTTGATGAGCTCTACAACTTTCATTTTGATCACTTTTCAAGATTCCAGCTAGATTTTGAATTAGGGATTCAAATTAGAAAATGGGACAATTTCTACAAATTTGTATTTTCAAAATTACTTTGAATTTTGTATTGAAACTTCAAACCTGAAAACACCAAAGTTGTACATCTTGTCAAGATCTACAACTTTGCTTTTGAACCCATCCCTAAATTTTGCTTAGTTTTTAAGTTACACAAAAGGGGGTAAAAACTAGGGTTTCAAAATTAGGATTTTCTACCACCTTTCCTCGGAACCCTCCAACACTAAGGATTACACAACCACAAAAGCATCATTTCACAACATAAGCATAGTTTTGTTCCCTAATCACAAGCAACCAAATTAAACTTGTTTTAAGTAAATGCATCAGGATGTGCTCAACAAATATGCTATGCAATGCTTATGATGACATGATCCAGTTTTAGTAACCGTAACATCAGGGATGTTACAGAGCCCTTGGCGTCTGTCTGGAGCACGGAGTTAGGTATAGCTCTTGTACCTTTCTCTTATTGTATTCAATATTATGATTTAGGCAACATTGTTCTTAATCTCTTATATATTCTTAATTGCAAAAGTCATTGTCTACCTTGATTACATGTCTAGGATAGTTGGCTTGATCTTATTGAATTTATGTAATTGCTCGTATAGCGTTTACCCAATCAATTGGTGGGTAGATAGTAGATAATATGTAGACGTGGTGTCTAGATATCTTGTTTATCTGCGAGGGCACCCCAACGTGCCGGGTCATGTGGTAGTCTGCGTAGGTGACAGCTGTGTTTGTTCCTCTGTAGTCCAAACCCCGTACGCAGGGCAGCTTGGGCGTAGTCGCGAAGGAGGTGACGGTTGCATCTTAAAACCCTCATTAGTTGATGCCTTTTTCCATGTGATTATGATATATGGTTGACTTAACAATGATTTCTAGATGTAATTGCACTAATTAGAGTTATTAATTGACGTAGTTATAGAATTACCTTAGTATTTCATCTTGAGTTTATCCAATGGCTAGCTATTACTTTGACTAGAAGAGCTTTGATATTTATCTATTTATGATGACTGATCATTATTTATCTTATATCTTTTATCAAGTGACTTATCTCTGTTATGAGTAGGATTCTAGTTATGGTTTACCATTCACACCAGTAGTATAAGTTATTGTTATAAGTCATGTATATATATACCGTCACTGCAGATATAATATTTAAAACCCCCCGGGTAAAATGTGACATTGGTACGATATTTGTGTGCTTAGGGATAATCTTACTTAATCTTATTTAATGGAGTGCAGTTAATTTATACCAATAGTTATGATAAGACAAGATAAAAAGATGGATAACCTTAGAATCCTAATAAAAACTTCTTTATTTATCTTTCATAATTAATTTTGCTATTTAAGGAGAGCTCTTCATGAATGTGTTAAAATGAAATTCTAGAACAAACTCTTATATGGGGATGATGAATAGTTGCTCTACCATAATTCCATACAAGTACCTAGTTTTCAACCATGTACTCTCCTGAGTTTTTGGATACAACTAGTTAGACTTAAGATTTGCTCTGAGCCTAAAATTTGAGTATAGCGAATGCTTGATATAAGTCTAGGTAGTTGACGCATATGTGTAACACCCTAAATTTTGCTTGTTTGAAAATAAAGCTAAAATAATTTATTTTTTATTTCGGTGCTCATGAATATATAGTAAAATGAAAATTTTCCTTAAATAAAAATTCATCATAGGGTTTAGCAACGTTGTTGTGCATACATGCTGGTACATATATTTTATGTGATGTTTGTTTGTTGCTCCTTGTGTGTTGAGACTAAGCAAAATTTTTAAAATTGCGTTTAGTAGAACGATCTTCCTTGGTCAGTACATCTTTATCTTTATCTACAACCAAATTCCTTATTTCTAAGCTCAAGTTTTTATTAGGAGCTTCCTAAAATCTTTTCTTTGTCATCCAACTCACTCATTTCAGTTCCTCGTTCATCAAACAATATCTACAATCTTATTTGGAATTTTTCTGGCTTTTTCTGAAATCTGTTCTCACTTTTCTGTGAGCATAATCTAAATTTTAGATGCTCCGAATTATCTTCTCATAAGCTCTAAATGCTTTATTTAGGTTCTTCACCTTCCATAATGTCTCCAAGAAGTTTCCCTAAATTTCCAGAGCTTTCGGAGTACTTTTGCGGCTTAAATAATAATTCTGGACTTCTCTATAATTATTTTGTCCACAAAATTAATTAATTCCAAAAATAATAAATCTCTCATATTCCACCAACTATCAAAGGCCTTTGTCTTTATTTACTAATGGGCTTTAATTTTATTTAGGCCTATTAGTAAAGGTGGAAGGTGTAATATCAATTAGTACCATATCGCTAGTTGATGTAATTGTGGAGAGTTTTTCTTCTTATATATATGTATTAACCCCTTGGGTGGTTAAGCATACCATAAACTACCATAAACTACCATATGAAAGCCCCTGGTTTGGGAAATCTTCGGTGTAGTAAATTAGATTTTCTCCTTTCTCTACTACAGTCTCCAACATGCCTACGTCATCGTTGCATGAGCCTAGCTCCTCATAACTAGCCACCGATCATCTCGGGTCCGTCATGGCCGTCTCTGGCCTTGCCGTGGGTGGATATGGCCAGTTGGCGCCGTAGCCAAGCCAATATTGCTGTCGTCGCTCTTGCATCGACATGCATCGTCCTAAGGGCCATGCTGATCACGACAGGAGCAAGACCGTATATGAAGCTCTCCGACACTTTCGTCTCCACACGCAGCTCGGATGTACGACGTTGCGTGGAGTTCATCTGGAATCATGTCATCAGAGTTGGTGAGCCTATTAGTGTGACGCTATTCTTTTTAGTTTGGAACTATACTAGTAGCTCTGTTTACGATTAGTCACTGCAGCGCCGCTATCGATTCCCTTGTTGTTCTAAACCATCGGACAAGACACGTCTTGCCATACGGCGTGATAATGCAGATGCGAGCGGCTACTGCACGTCCTTCATTTTCAAAGGAATCCATGTTTCGCCTCCTATCCAGTATGCAAGGATTCGGCAACAAATTCACCCATGTATGTATCATCTGCCTACTGTACCAACTATATATAATCACGAGCACATACAAATTCATCATCCACTAACTTTTTGAGGGTTTTATGAAATATATTCTCCTGTTTGCGATCAATGTATATTTTATCTCGTTGATACCCTGCTCATAGAATATTCAGCAACTTTTCCTGCACCCTTGAAGCCTCCACCGATTCATCGCTTAACCCTGTTTTAGTCTATTCATGTTGCTTCAGTTTTGTAACCACGTGATCTATATGTTACAAGTAATGTTTACCGTGCTAAATGTTTTTGAGTTTTATAATTTAAATATTAAGTTGATTAATGTTAATGCAACTAGTTCAATAATTAAAATCCATATAAATTCTATACTTTGGTGTTTTATGTATAATTATTGATATGATTAATTAGTAATATAGTCGTATTTATAAATTATAATGTTAAATATTAGTTTGGTTAATTTATACGGTACCATTTATGAATAAAACATAATTAGGTTTAACTTGGTTTTCGAAGAGAAAAAAAAACATAAATTGACTAGCCTAAATTGATAAGATTTTATTAATTAAAATAAATCAAGCTTGTAGTTGTTTTCTTTTATAAAGAAAATCTTTCTTTAGTCATTTTTCGCCGCAGCTTCGCTTTTAGCATCTTTGTGCTCAATGTAATGCGTAGATTAGTTTCCAAACCTTTTTATTGATTGGTGTATTTTTTTAATTTAGTCAACTTTGTTTGTTATGCATGTCTGTTCGGATGATTGTGTGGCGCCTTATGATCTTGTCTAGCCGGTGAGATATACGTGTGACTCATAAGTAGATCTTTGAAGGTATGGGCTTGAAGAAGGATTTGAATTTTAAGGCAAGTATAGCATGGGATCATGCTTGTTTTCCTAATAAC